>NC_143391.1:29117548-29418546 GCF_980474605.1 Leiobunum rupestre | reverse complement strand
TAGTCCCACTTCGATATATATATATATATCTCGACTAGCTGAGGTTTCAGCTAGTTGAGTAAATTGGGCTTTAGAAAACGGGAACAAAATGCATTTTACATTGAATTTTTTAAATTGCAAACTATTTTTAAATAGTAAATAGGAATTTTTTTAAATTGCAAACGTTTAATAGTGCAAAATATCATATCTTGTAATATTAACATATATTTGATTTCTTTGATTAGTTTAAGATGTAATTATGATAGAGCTTTTTTGTACACAATATTTTTAGTTTCTCCGTTTGGAGTAAGTATGTACAGGTTATTTGCATCTCCAACTCTTGAGCACGCCACATAAAGCATGGGTTTCCCGCAGTTTTAGGTGAGTGCTTTATTAATTGACATTGCGAAGCTAAGATTGATTGGAAATTGCAGGCGTTTAAAATCAAATGGCATATCGGTTGGTATTATGGGTATGCGTGGAATGAATACGGCCCGGGCAAAGGTGGCTACGTGACACAGATAGAGAGGGGAGGGGGTGGGCTGAGAAAATTGAACGAACGCAATCGAAAAGGGTCGAAGGTCGTGCCATGCAGCAGCTAAGTGAGGCAATTAGAGCTAGAGAGATAAACTCCCGTGTCTCTTAATAGCCGCGTCTCTTGACAGCGTGATGTCAGGGGTTTCGGTCTTGCGGTCACCAGTTATTGGTCCCGTGGTCAAAAACTACGAAGGTTAGCAATATCAAGACGCCCCTATAACCTGACGGCAAGGGCCACAATGCCACAGGCCAAATTTCGTGTGAATCGGATAATTATCTTGGGCGTGCATAGAAGGCAACAAACCAATATATATTTATACAAACATCAGATTTTATATATAAAGACAAAACCAATATATATATATATATACAAACAGCAGATTTTATATATATATATAGATGTGGAACTAAAAACCACTTCGTCGTCGTCGTCGTTCGAGCTTTTGTCTAGTCAGTAAGGAAGGCGAAGGCGGGCCGGCGAGGAAAAAGCGACCCTCGGAACAGAGGGAAACCGAGACTGCCTTTGGCTTCGTTACTGAGGTGGTTCGACTATCTATTTTGAGCTTTTGGTTAGTCAGTAAGGAAGGCGAAGGTGGGCTGGAGAGGAAAAAGCGACCCGCGGAACAGAGGGAAACCGTGACTGCCTTTGGCTTCGTGGTTCGACTATATATTTTCTCAAAATCTGTCGCCCCTGAGAGTTGGGCCGTGTTTGTCCAAACCCGAAATTCACCCGAAATTTTCTCTTTCCGCGGCGATTTCGGAAGGGGGGGGGGATCGTATGGGGTAGTTTCAGAAGGCCTGTGAATGAATGAATGGTTTTATTTGGTTTTCGTATATAAAAAACGAACCCTTTTACAACAGGGCGGCTCCGCTAGGGGGAGCTCAACCAGCATTTTAAACAGAGGCCTGCACGGCGTCCTATTTTGCGCGTTTTAGCGCGTCTTGACGAACTGGCTCGTACCGATCTCAAAGGAGCTTCTAGCTCGCCGAGTTTTAAGCGCGCTAAATCGAGTTAAAAGAAACTCGGCGAGCTAAATCGTAGCTGCAGTTTATATTGAAATTGATAAAATATTATTCCATAACGTTGACACATTATTTGTCTCGTTTAAATTTTTACGTAGCGTATTATTTTTCGGTATTCTTTCGGGTTTTGCTTTTCACGTAGCGTATTATTTTTCGGTATTCTTTCGGGTTTTTCTTTTCACGTAGCGTATTATTTTTCGGTATTCTTTCGGGTTTTGCTTTTCACGTAGCGTATTATTTTTCGGTATTCTTTCGGGTTTTGCTTTTCACGTAGCGTATTATTTTTCGGTATTCTTTCGGGTTTTGCTTTTCACGTAGCGTATTATTTTTCGGTATTCTTTCGGGTTTTGCTTTTCACGTAGCGTATTATTTTTCGGTATTCTTTCGGGTTTTGCTTTTCACGTAGCGTATTATTTTTCGGTATTCTTTCGGGTTTTGCTTTTCACGTAGCGTATTATTTTTCGGTATTCTTTCGGGTTTTGCTTTTCACGTAGCGTATTATTTTTCGGTATTCTTTCGGGTTTTGCTTTTCACGTAGCGTATTATTTTTCGGTATTCTTTCGGGTTTTGCTTTTCACGTAGCGTATTATTTTTCGGTATTCTTTCGGGTTTTGCTTTTCACGTAGCGTATTATTTTTCGGTATTCTTTCGGGTTTTGCTTTTCACGTAGCGTATTATTTTTCGGTATTCTTTCGGGTTTTGCTTTTCACGTAGCGTATTATTTTAAGGTATTCTTTCGGGTTTTGCTTTTCACGTAGCGTATTATTTTTTGGTATTCTTTCGGGTTTTGCTTTTCACGTAGCGTATTATTTTTCGGTATTCTTTCGGGTTTTGCTTTTCACGTAGCGTATTATTTTTCGGTATTCTTTCGGGTTTTGCTTTTCACGTAGCGTATTATTTTTCGGTATTCTTTCGGGTTTTGCTTTTCACGTAGCGTATTATTTTTCGGTATTCTTTCGGGTTTTGCTTTTCACGTAGCGTATTATTTTCGGTATTCTTTCGGGTTTTGCTTTTCACGTAGCGTATTATTTTTCGGTATTCTTTCGGGTTTTGCTTTTCACGTAGCGTATTATTTTTCGGTATTCTTTCGGGTTTTGCTTTTCACGTAGCGTATTATTTTTCGGTATTCTTTCGGGTTTTGCTTTTCACGTAGCGTATTATTTTTCGGTATTCTTTCGGGTTTTGCTTTTCACGTAGCGTATTATTTTTCGGTATTCTTTCGGGTTTTGCTTTTCACGTAGCGTATTATTTTTCGGCATTCTTTCGGGTTTTGCTTTTCACGTAGCGTATTATTTTTCGGCATTCTTTCGGGTTTTGCTTTTCACGTAGCGTATTATTTTTCGGTATTCTTTCGGGTTTTGCTTTTCACGTAGCGTATTATTTTTCGGTATTCTTTCGGGTTTTGCTTTTCACGTAGCGTATTATTTTTCGGTATTCTTTCGGGTTTTGCTTTTCACGTAGCGTATTATTTTTCGGTATTCTTTCGGGTTTTGCTTTTCACGTAGCGTATTATTTTTCGGTATTCTTTCGGGTTTTGCTTTTCACGTAGCGTATTATTTTTCGGTATTCTTTCGGGTTTTGCTTTTCACGTAGCGTATTATTTTAAGGTATTCTTTCGGGTTTTGCTTTTCACGTAGCGTATTATTTTTTGGTATTCTTTCGGGTTTTGCTTTTCACGTAGCGTATTATTTTTCGGTATTCTTTCGGGTTTTGCTTTTCACGTAGCGTATTATTTTTCGGTATTCTTTCGGGTTTTGCTTTTCACGTAGCGTATTATTTTTCGGTATTCTTTCGGGTTTTGCTTTTCACGTAGCGTATTATTTTTCGGTATTCTTTCGGGTTTTGCTTTTCACGTAGCGTATTATATTTCGGTATTCTTTCGGGTTTTGCTTTTCACGTAGCGTATTATTTTTCGGTATTCTTTCGGGTTTTGCTTTTCACGTAGCGTATTATTTTTCGGTATTCTTTCGGGTTTTGCTTTTCACGTAGCGTATTATTTTTCGGTATTCTTTCGGGTTTTGCTTTTCACGTAGCGTATTATTTTTCGGTATTCTTTCGGGTTTTGCTTTTCACGTAGCGTATTATTTTTCGGTATTCTTTCGGGTTTTGCTTTTCACGTAGCGTATTATTTTTCGGTATTCTTTCGGGTTTTGCTTTTCACGTAGCGTATTATTTTTCGGTATTCTTTCGGGTTTTGCTTTTCACGTAGCGTATTATTTTTCGGTATTCTTTCGGGTTTTGCTTTTCACGTAGCGTATTATTTTTCGGTATTCTTTCGGGTTTTGCTTTTCACGTAGCGTATTATTTTTCGGTATTCTTTCGAGTTTTGCTTTTCGCGTACCGTATTATTTTTCGGTTTTCTTTCGCGTATTGAAAGTTAGCGAGTTTTTCTTTTCGCCCGTATTCTTTACCGTATTATTTTTCGGTATTCTTTCGAGTTTTGCTTTTCGTGAACCGTATTATTTTTCGGTAAGTAAGATTTAAAAACCCAACAAAACCCGCTAACATAAGCTACTAACAGACCACCAATTTGGATTTAGAGCCAATTGCAATACAGAACTGACCATTGCAAGAGTGTATAAACTCATTTTGAACGCAATAGACTCTTCAAAAAAGGCCTTTGACAGTGTATCCCATAAGAGGCTTGTGCAAAAACTATAATGTTTGGGTCTGAGGGGCAAGGCACTGAGTTGGATTAAGAGTTATCTTGATAAAAGACATTGCATCACAAAAATTAGAAATAATCTTTCTAAACCAAAGCCAATTGTTATCGTGGTCCCTCAAGGATCAGTTCTATCCCCGACACTATTTAATTTATACATCAACGATATTGTTAATAAAATACCTTTTGGACGCCTAACATTGTATGCCGATGATGGTTTACTCTTAATCGAAAACTTTGACTTATCGTCTTTAATTAGAGCAGGTAATGAAACATTAGGCTCAATTAACTCATGGCTCTTGTCCAATGGACTAAAACTAAATTAAAACAAAACAGAATACATAGTTTTCTCAAATGTCAGAAAATCAATCTGTCCAATATATGCAACATACAAATTTTGGGCGACGTATTAAAAAGAGTCTACAAATATAAATATCTAGGTGTCTGGTTCAACAGTCAATTAACTTGGAATGAACAAACAAATCAAATCTGTAACAAATTAACTACCTCTTCATACTTATTATATAGATATAAAAACATATTTCCCAGAACGATCCTTTTTCAATGGTATTTTAGTTTTTTCTATTCCCACCTAACATACGGTTTAGTCTCTTGGGGCAATACTGCAAAATCTAATTTAAACCAAATTTTAAAAATACAAAAAAATATTTATAACGTCGAATGGAAACACCCCACTAAAAACTTATTTCAAAAAGGAAGGCTCTTAAATGTAAATAAAATTAAATAGTGTCGGGGATAGAACTGATCCTTGAGGGACCACGATAACAATTGGCTTTGGTTTAGAAAGATTATTTCTAATTTTTGTGATGCAATGTCTTTTATCAAGATAACTCTTAATCCAACTCAGTGCCTTGCCCCTCAGACCCAAACATTATAGTTTTTGCACAAGCCTCTTATGGGATACACTGTCAAAGGCCTTTTTTGAAGAGTCTATTGCGTTCAAAATGAGTTTATACACTCTTGCAATGGTCAGTTCTGTATTGCAATTGGCTCTAAATCCAAATTGGTGGTCTGTTAGTAGCTTATGTTAGCGGGTTTTGTTGGGTTTTTAAATCTTACTTACCGAAAAATAATACGGTTCACGAAAAGCAAAACTCGAAAGAATACCGAAAAATAATACGGTAAAGAATACGGGCGAAAAGAAAAACTCGCTAACTTTCAATACGCGAAAGAAAACCGAAAAATAATACGCTACGTGAAAAGCAAAACTCGAAAGAATACCGAAAAATAATACGCTACGTGAAAAGCAAAACCCGAAAGAATACCGAAAAATAATACGCTACGTGAAAAGCAAAACCCGAAAGAATACCGAAAAATAATACGCTACGTGAAAAGCAAAACCCGAAAGAATACCGAAAAATAATACGCTACGTGAAAAGCAAAACCCGAAAGAATACCGAAAAATAATACGCTACGTGAAAAGCAAAACCCGAAAGAATACCAAAAAATAATACGCTACGTGAAAAGCAAAACCCGAAAGAATACCGAAAAATAATACGCTACGTGAAAAGCAAAACCCGAAAGAATACCGAAAAATAATACGCTACGTGAAAAGCAAAACCCGAAAGAATACCGAAAAATAATACGCTACGTGAAAAGCAAAACCCGAAAGAATACCAAAAAATAATACGCTACGTGAAAAGCAAAACCCGAAAGAATACCGAAAAATAATACGCTACGTGAAAAGCAAAACCCGAAAGAATACCGAAAAATAATACGCTACGTGAAAAGCAAAACCCGAAAGAAAACCGAAAAATAATACGCTACGTGAAAAGCAAAACCCGAAAGAAAACCGAAAAATAATACGCTACATTAAAAGCAAAACCCGAAAGAATACCGAAAAATAATACGCTACGTGAAAAGCAAAACCCGAAAGAATACCGAAAAATAATACGCTACGTGAAAAGCAAAACCCGAAAGAATACCGAAAAATAATACGCTACGTGAAAAGCAAAACTCGAAAGAATACCGAAAAATAATACGCTACGTGAAAAGCAAAACTCGAAAGAATACCGAAAAATAATACGCTACGTGAAAAGCAAAACCCGAAAGAATACCGAAAAATAATACGCTACGTGAAAAGCAAAACCCGAAAGAATACCGAAAAATAATACGCTACGTGAAAAGCAAAACCCGAAAGAATACCGAAAAATAATACGCTACGTGAAAAGCAAAACCCGAAAGAATACCGAAAAATAATACGCTACGTGAAAAGCAAAACCCGAAAGAATACCGAAAAATAATACGCTACGTGAAAAGCAAAACCCGAAAGAAAACCGAAAAATAATACGGTACGCGAAAAGCAAAACTCGAAAGAATACCGAAAAATAATACGTTAAAGAATACGGGCGAAAAGCAAAACTCGCTAACTTTCAATGCGCGAAAGAATACCGAAAAATAATACGTTAAAGAATACGGGCGAAAAGCAAAACTCGCTAACTTTTAATACGCGAAAGAACACCGAAAAATAATAAGGTGAAAAATAATTGTTGGCCGGGGACTATATAGCGGCTGCGGGAGGGCGAAAACTAAGGGGGACAAAGGGAACGGGTTCAAGAGAGTGGGAGAGACCGAGAGCGAGGGGGGAGTAAACTTAGGGGACGGTCGTCGTCGGTCCACGGAAGCCACAAACACACAAACACACAAACATTGAGGATTGTATATAAGACTAGCCGAGAAGCCCGCCTTAATAGATTTGTTTGAATTATTATATGCTGTTAATTATTATTCTAAACTAGCGTAAATAAAATAAGCTTATACTTGGAATAAATAAATTAAACCAGGAGCAGGACCACACACGCCCATCTCTACCATTGGGCTAGGAAGGGCTAAGCCCTAGGGCGCCGCGCTCTGAATGGGCGCCGTCCGGCCCTTTATATTTGTTTATAAGTTAATTGTAAAGTATTCAATAAAGACGCGGTGATATGAAAAAGAGTGTCTGATATTATTAGCCCAGGGGCACCTGTAAGGTAAAGATGGCCCTGGGACCACAGGTAGGTTTTATTTCTACTCTCTAGTATAAAATTATTTTTCTTTATAAAGAAACGCCGGCTCACGCCGCCGCCGCCGTGGTATTTTAAGCCAACGCCGCCGCCGACAAAAAAATCGGTGTACGCCGTTCGCGCCGCCGCCGCCGACTAAAATTGACCGGCTCGCCGCCGCCGATCAAAATTTCGCGTCGTCGGGGTCTAGATTGGTAGTTGTCCTCACACGGCCTTCCACAAACTCTGCCGCCCGGACGCCTGGGATTACAGGAGTGAGCGACAACACCCGGCCGGGACTATTGCTATGGATGAAATGTCGTTAAGTGTTGTAGTTTCTTTGGCGTGGAAAAGCGACAACACGGTAGATGGAGCTGCGAAAATTAATTTTTTATATAATTTATATTATCGGCGACGCCGAGACTCGAACACAGATAGCTGCGGGCTACGTAATCTCCAAAAACCGAACAATGGCCCCGGAACTAGCCTTCTTTAAACGAAAATATTTTTACAAAAAGCTAGTTGCCGGGCGTAAAGATTTACTTTATCGTGTTTACTACTTTACTGTTTACTTAAAAAAACAAGAATAGGTATATGATAAAAACTTGCACTGGCTAAAGCTGCAGGTGATAGATCCATGTTCAACTTTCACCTAAGAAGGATCTATCATGGATTGATCAAACGGAAATAGATTCTTCTTAGGTGAAAGTTGAATTTAGTTCTAGCGCGTCGCATCGCGACAGTGGCGCCGCCTGGATTTTGCCAATTTTTCATATCGAAACCGTGTGTGATCAGAAGTAATATATAAGTGTGGCACTTTCTTATCGAAGTCGTTTATGTGTGGCACAAAATAATATTATCGCCTTCTTGGCGAACTTGTATAGTTTGTATAGTTGGTCCAGAGATTTGGTTTCATTCGATAGAACTCTTTGACGCGCACGCAGTGCCGTTAATTTTCGCCCCCTCCGAACAACCCCCTTAAAGGGAGAGTCACCGAATGGTACGATATCAGACGCCACGAAAATTGTAATACGCCCTAAAAATTGCGATGAAATCATCGCACTGAGCCACTTAGAGGTCGGAGACGGTTAATCATTATCCATGTTTAAATTAATTTTTTAGGGAAAAAAATTTAAACAAAGAAATTTACCGGTTAATATTTTGGAAACTGATTAAAAAATATGTATTATTCGTAAAATTTAAGCTTTTTATGTAAAAAACGTCGTTTTTCAGATTAATTTTACAACTTTATCAAAAATTTAATCGGATAATACAGAAATATAAATTACTTGATCAAAACGTTTAACGAATAATCTTGAGATCTTTATCTATTGAATAAAAGTGAACCACCCCCCCCCCCCCGACCTCTAGAGCCACTGACGCGTGTTCAACTGATTTCTTATTGCGAATTTACATGACTTTTGGTGCCTTAACTACCCAAATGTTTGATATAAATTTCCTAAAATAAACACATTTGAATCCCAGTTTAAGAATTTCTTTAAATCATATTTCCACTAATTTCTATAATTTAAAAGAATTACTTTTGTCTATTTCATCTTTGATACTTTCCGTCTATCTAACGACAGGAAATCAAATGGCATCAACAGCTTTTATATTGGTTTGCCCACCCGCGTATCCTGAGGGTGGGCGGTGCCCACTCTCTAACATAGGATGGTGAATTATATATCAAACAATAGGAAATCACATGGGCTCAACAGCTTTTATCATAGTTTTCCCACCCGGGCCTCCTGATGGTGGGCGGCATCCACTCTTTAACTTAGGATGGCAATTTATATATCAAACGATAAGAAATCACGTAGCCTCAACAGCTTTTGTATTTGTTTGCCTACCTGTGTCTTCTAAGGGTGTACAGGTTTGTCCACTCTAATACACTGATGTGGAACTAATATTACGGCCTGGGCCGACTTGTTATAATAAAGATACATAACAAATAATTATTCGAATCGGTGAATTTTGAAGTAATAACGTTTTTAAAGAAATAAATTTCATTGTAAAAATTTCATGGCTTTATTATTCACTATAAATTTATATACCAACGACGTAAAGTACTAGCTACGTTTCACGCAAGGCCTGCATGAATGACCACATCCATTAGAACAGCACTTCTGATTGGTAGGACAAGAATCTGGATTTCTCCGGCATTCTTGGACGCACAATCCAAAGGTTCCTTTCCGAACCGTTGGACAAACGCAAGAACTACCTTCTTTTACTATCAAAATAGACAAGTAAATAAAAAGAAAACAAGTAAAAATAAGGCGTTAATTATTACTAAAATGTATGAAATGTTTCAAAATCTTGAGTGCTACTTTGTTTTGTAAAATATCACAAAACTGTCATCTTAAGGGTCATATTGGAAGCAAAGGGTTGTGAAAGAGAAATTGAGGTTTTGAATATTTAAAATTGATGTGAATAAACAATTAAATTTACTTTCTTAGCATGGAAGATTTAGTTTCAGCTGCTACTAACACATACCACACGAGTTGTTATTAACATTGGCTAGGCTTCCCTGCTAAAGTTATAATGATAGCACGTTTTCTTGGTATTTCAACCCATAAACTATTTTGCGTGTATTAGAAATTATAAAAATGACCAATTGAAAACACAATACAAATTTCAAAAATACTTTCAATAAAATAAGATTAACATTGATTTTAAACTCGCAAGTCAGTAGAAGAACCGGTTAAAAAGGAGTTAAGGTTTTAAATATATTTACCATGGACCAGTATCAACAACATCGAGAGGAAAACTAATTTTGAGTTCATTTTTTCTTTTAATCTTCAAACGATTTAAGCTAGCAGGCTAACGGTAACGTCAACGATCTCGAGTGGAATAATTTCAAAAAAGATACCCCGCGCTTCACAAGTTTTCCCTTAATTTCCTTCCGAGGGAAATCATTAAAAAAAAACGTAGAAGTTTTCCTTCGATAGCGGTTTTTCCCCGAATGAAATAGCGAGGTAGTTTAGAAATGATTGCTTTTTCAAAATCTGTCAGAGCTGCAGGGGCAACGTGCAGTCACTATTCATTTAACTTTATCGTTCATAATTATGTGTCATACGGAATGGCCTGATAATTTATGGGGCTTTTGTTTAAACCCAAAGCCTTTAAGCGACTTACTTTGGTGTAACAGGTACATTTAGGTTAATTTGTTTGTCTTTAAAAGTGTCTCATCATCAATTCTTTCCTATTAAAAGCTCTTTAAAAGGTCAAACTATAACTATAAATGTGGTTTTGTTAAAATTTTTGTATTAATACATATTTCGTAAAAGTTATTTTAGTCTCGAACTTCTCTTGCAGACGGTTTGGTTGATAAATTAAAGGTAGCGAAAAAATAGCTTAAAATTCCAATTTGTTCCAAACATTCCGTAATCTTATAGCAACTAAAAGAGTCAAAACTGTGAAGTTTTATTCTTACTGCTTTTAATAATTAACAACGTTGGTTTACAGTAAACCGGTAACAACGTAGCCTAGTCTACACGAGGGCTGAATGATAACTCAATTGTATTAATTGACGAAGGTTAGTTGACAGCGGATAAAAAGCTTCGAATGGAGTTTCTATTGTGAACGTTGTTCACAGCAATTATTATTGACGTACATATAGTTCAGGTTTTTTTAAATCACGTGCTATTTTTTTATCGTCTCGTGATTGGTTAAAAACGTCTTTCAAAACTTCTTTGTTGATAGAACACTATCGAGATTGGTTAAATAGGCACTTCAATAAATACGCTCTCTTTTTCTTTGCCCCCTAATCACATGAGCGGGTCACTGAATTAAATAGTCAAGTGTTGATGTTTGTTATATTTGTAAGGCATAAGTTGAAAGCGCGTACGCATTTTCTTCTTTCAAGAGGCTCGTGCGAAATTGAACGAACGCTTCTACATTGAAATATTAAGCACAACGTGTTTCTAAATATAACACTTATTACAAGTATGCCCTGGCTCTCGTATTCCTAATTCTAAGCTAAGCCGGTGTTATTTAAGCGTTTATTATAAAGGCTGGAATCTCAAAACAAATCATGATCAAAATTCCAGCTCGTCTTTTAGTTAATATTTTTCTTATTCTATTCTTTTGTGGGACAATCAATCTAAACTCCTAAGAGTTATCTTTACTATAATTGACATTTCAAATAAATTCTACTACTTGTAAGCGTATTGGTAAATTCATTTTTAATTCGCACAAAGGTCAGGTTGACTAAAATTGCGACACCGTAAGAATCCGTCCGTGGTAAATAAGTATCATGAGTGAAATACCACTCTGCGGAAAGTCGACGAAGAGAAAAAGTAGAGGGGGCAAGTCGGCCCCACTGCCCCCGTGATTGGCACGCCTCTGACGAATAAAGTTAATCGGACTCTGGGAGGCAAAGTTTGTGGATGGCCGTTTGAGGACAGCCACCGAACTCCCAACGGGTAGTCGGAATACTTCCGCCACAGGTAGTCCCCACGTACCCCCCCCCCCCCCCCGTTAGCATGGCCGTTAGACATCTCTCGTCCTGATTAATCAGATGGACGAGCGGACTAAATGATGTCCCACACGTTACAATCGCATATATATAAAAAAGTTAATCTGACATCTAATCGGCGCTGATTATTTTGAAGTGCGTATTGAATTTTTGAAAACCCATAACGCCACAAAACCCCAAAGAGAAGAACATATCCGTGTTACGAATTTAATAATCCTTCTTTTCAGTTTTGTACTTATTAATAATATGTTTTTCATTTATACTATAAAATCAAATTTATTAATAAATATTACTTAATTTATTGCAAAGGAGGTCGGTGGCTAAGTCAGCGAACGACTTGTGCCCCAAAATTAACAATAGTTGTTTCTATAAAATATAATTAATATAAAGTAAAAATAAATTCAAATTTCAGGGCTCCCACCAAGATCTGTACAAAGAAATAGGGAAATAGGCGCATTTTTCAGGGTTAAATAGGGACCAAATTTTTAAAAGAAGGAACCAAATAGGAACCATTTTAATAAAAAATTATATCTTTATTTTAACAAAAATGACTTTTAAAATGGGATATTTCTAAAACGGACTAAAGGCTGGTTTTCACTAGGGCAAAAACGCCACGATGGTGAACGTCGACGCGAAAATTTCACGTTAGGCCTAGTGCAATATTTTTGCGTCGACTGTCACCGTTGTGGCGTTTTTGCCCTAGTGTAAACCAGCCTTTAGTTTTAATTTGTAAAACAATTTTTTCACAAAAATTAACTATCTTTGAACAAAATTATATAGTTCAATTTTACTTTTTTTTCTTCAATTTAGCTGAGCTTGTGGCGCCACCAAAAATAGTTAATATAAATGTGAATCGATACAATTCTGGTTCAATATTATAAGCTGATGGTACTTTTCACCAAATGTATTAGAAATAGGGTGATTTAGGGAGCAAATTCCGATTTTAAGGTGGTTTAGGGACCTCGAAAAAAAGTAGGGGCTTTTAGGTATTTTAAGGACTTAATGGGAGCCCTGAAATTCGGAAAGTTTTCTGATTGGATTTTTGTAAGAAAACGCATACCCACTTCCGGCTCGTGACCTCCGAAAAATTGTCCTTTCATGGTCAACTTTGATGACCACGTGGTTCACGCAACAGCGCGTCATCAAAGTTGGCCGTTGTTACCATGTTAACTACGTAGCCAATGTGTTCGGAGCTCCAGCAGGAAGTGGGTAAACGCGAGGCAGTTATTTTGAAACTAGGGTATGAGGTTTATATTATCTTTGCACTGAATTATTAGTATATTCTTACCCAATTTTCCTCTGGCGATTGTAACGTACGCTCGTAGACTTGTGAAAAGAAGAGACTGTGACGTAAGAGACACAATTAAACAAGAAGGCCACGTTACTTTATAAAAACAAAACAATAAGAAAAAAATGAAGAATAGATAAATTTCTCAATAATATAAAAAATGTTGATAAAAATATTAATTCATGGGAAAAAGGGCAAATCATTAACAATGTAATAAATTCATTTTAATTTAAGATCATATTTTTAACATCATATTTATAGGTGATAAGGTCTGCAGGGAATTGTAGACTTTAGTCAAAGGGGTTATATAATTTTATACCATGAAAAAAAATTGAAAACCAATAACGCTAAAACGTTTCCGCTTATGACCTGAAATAGCTTGAAAAGTAAACACGGGCGAAGCAAACGTTTTAATCGTAATTATCCATTCGTTCAAACGAAGTGTTACGGTTTACCACGCTAGCAGTAAAATAATGCAAAACTATTACTAGCTGTTTAATTATTGGGAAAAAACAAGCCGAAGACTTTTAGAATAAAGTCTAGAATAGAATGTACTGTATATGCCATAACTTCGAGTGTATTGTGATTACACGCGATGTAAAGATTAACCCTGTTTTACTTATTGCCCTTGGACATACTGGGATAGAAAACCATTTGATATGACGTATTTAAACTAGTCCAAGATATATTCCAGGCAAATGAAATAAATTTACCATTTTAGTCTCGAACTTCTCTTACAGACGGTTTGGTTGATAAATTAAAGGAAGCGAAAAAATAGCTTTAAATTACAATTTGTTCAAAACATTCCTTAATCTTAGCAACCAAAAGAGTAAAAATCTTGAAGTTTTATTCTCACTGCTTTTAATAATTATTTAACCATAATACTTTAAAATTACCAACGTTGGTTTACAGTAAACCGATAACAACGTAGCATAGTCTACACGAGGGCTGAATGATAACTCAATTATATTAATTAACGAAGGTTAGTTGACAGAGGATAAAAAGCTTCGAATGGAGTTTCTATTGTGAACGTTGTTGACAGCAATTATTATTTACGTACATATAGTTCAGGTTTTTTTAAATCACTTTCTATTTTTTTTATCGTCTCGTGATTGGTTAAAAACGTCTTTCAAAACTTCTTTGTTGATAGAACACTATCGAGATTGGTTAAATAGGCACTTCAATAAATGCGCTCTCTTTTTCTTTGCCCCCTAATCACATGAGCGGGTCACTGAATTAAATAGTCACGTGTTGATGTTTGTTATATTTGTAAGGCATAAGTTGAAAGCGCGTACGCATTTTCTTCTTTCAAGAGGCTCGTGTGAAATTGAACGAACGCTTCTACATTGAAATATTAAGCACAACGTGTTTCTAAATATAACACTTGTTACAAGTATGCCCTGGCTCTCGTATTCCTAATTCTAAGCTAAGCCGGTGTTATTTAAGCGTTTATTATAAAGGCTGGAATCTCAAAACAAATCATGAACAAAATGCCGGCTCGTCTTTTGGTTAATATTTTTCTTCTTCTTTTGTGGGACAATCAAGCTAAACTCCTAAGAGTTATCTTTACTATAATTGACATTTCAAATAAGTTCTACTACTTGTAAGCGTAATGGTAAATTCATTTTTAACTCGCACAAATGCCAGTTTGTTTCTGTACCGACCATTTTTTCAATAGAATGAGCAATAATTAAAAAAATTCCTAAATTTCATAAATATATAGTTATTACAAGAATTAATTGATCTATTTATATATAGAGAGAATGTTTATATTCCATCAGTAGCGACGCATCATGAACCAGGGGAATCAACTAAAGAAGGGAGGAAATAGAAAAGGAGGCGTTCTTATTTAACGCGTCTCTCGTGCGAATGTCGTTCGCGTCAAGAGGACGTAATATTTAGGGAGCCAATAATGCGCCGCCTGGAGTTGATTGAATGTTAAGGGGAGGGGCCAGGTCCTTATCCTAGAGCTGCATCGGGAGCGAAGGGAAAAAAATCGACGGAATATAAACATTATCTCTATATATAAATAGATCAATTCTTGGTTATTATATATCACGTATTATTTCTAGAAATTTTAGCACCTTGGTTTAAAATGCAACATGTTACAATATCACTTGTAGATCCACAAATATGAAATTTGAGTATTTTATTAACAATGGCTCTAAATAAAACCATTATTGGCACCACTTTAGATAAACTGAGTTTCATTGAAGATAGTTCGGCAATAGATTTTCTCGAGGGGTAGGTCACTCCGCGAACTCGGTGTACACTGTCGTACCTCTGACTAGGGATTGCAATCCAGCAGGGTTTTCAATCCAGCTGAATTTTTGCTGGACCGACATCTATCCAGGTGGATACAACGCGGATCCAGCAATTTTTTATATTTTTCAAAAAACCAAACAATTTTATCAAAAATGACCAACAAGTTGGAAAGCCAAAATATACCTCTCCTCGGAAGTTTTGCATGGAGAACGAACAGGCGTTTTTTTGAAAGGCGATGCTAGAGTCACATGGCTGTCGTACTGTACTAAATAGCGTGACAAATTTAAACTTCTCCTGTTATTCCTCCATGGTATGTCTATGATATTATTTATATTCAATTAGTAGACGTGGCAGTCATTGGCTCAGCGTAAAGGAAGACGGACTCTTCCCAAAGTTGTTTGTATAAATATCGTTGCAACATAATTTACCGTAACCCTAAGCACTCGGCCCGTCCCAAAAGTAAAAAAAAAATAGGAGTTGGAGAGAAGAAGCCCCATACATACAGAACACACACAACATTCACCCATGTCTGAAAACAAACACACAGTACACAAAACATTAAAAAAACACGAATTTTAATACAGACATTCGAAAGTTGGTTTACACTAACTAGTAAATCAAAACCGTCATTACGGTGGGCGTTAACGTTAAAAAATATATCAGATGTAACGAGGAGTTTAGCCGTTACACCGGTTTAGCCCTGGTGAACCTTTTCCAAAGTTCATGAAACTACCAACGCGGTGAATACACTTTGCCAACAGACACACCAAACAATTTTAAAACCCCTCGTGAGAGCTCTGTTATGGAAAATTCTTATTAGAAGTAGGAAATATAAAATATTAGTCTTGAAGTATTTTAAAGGATTAAATCAATCACGTTTGTATAATTTGAAACGCACGTGGGTTGGAAGTGTCTATCTACACCAACTAGTTAAGGAGATTCTTGTTGACATCTTGGAAGAATAAGGCAGACGATTACAAATAAACCAGACTGTAAATACTGGCAACAGCTACATTTTGTTAATTATTAAACCACATACATTAATACAAGAGGCTTTTTTTACTTTTCGGGAGTACAATCTTAAGAAACAAATGGTATTGATGGCCTTGTCTCATGCAGGGCCCTGGCGCACCTAGCAAAGCGGAAACGTTCACTTTTGTACCATTCGCGTCACGCGAATCGTGATTCACGTGCCAATTATTTAAAAGTTAATTAATTGCGAATCCGCATCGCTGGATCCAGCAGACCGAAAATTGTGCTGGATCCAGCTGGATTGCTGGATGAGGGATCCAGCAATTGCAATCCCTACCTCTGACTGTGCTAATACGAGTTCGTGAACTCTTAAAAATCCGTACCTTTAACAGAACTCAGTACTCGAACTCGGTGTACAAGTCATCCGAGAGTGTCTTACCACTCGGAATTTCTTTTGAAAGTGGAAGAAAACCGGGAAATACGCAGTGGACGCAACAAATAATGACGTGGAAGTAGCTTTTTACTTCTGTTTTCAGTTGTCTTAAGACGAATGACTGCGATATAACACTGGAACATTAACTCTAGGCCAATTTGTGGTCCCAATCTGGAATTGCACAACGCTCCACCCCAACCCATCTAAAGTTAAGAAGGATGCCTGTTTTCCCCATTTTCCAACGATGAGTTAAGAGAGCGCCAGAGAGCTTCTAAGTGTGGACTACTAGCCCCTGGAATTAGGCTCCAACAAGCGCCTTACATTGCCAAAAATGAAACCTTAAAGATATTTGTAAAAATAATTCGGCCCTATTTTGAAAAGGCTCTTAAGTGTGACTGTGATAATTATGTTAAATTATCTGAAATTCTATTAACAAAATTTGTTAGGCCTCTGGTAGTCAATTTAACCGATTTAAAGCAGGAGGTAAAAAAGTTATACAACACACCCATATCTAGAAAACATGTTAAAATGTAATTCAAACACTGGCTTTTTAGTGAGATCTGTATAAAGGCAAAGTGACCTGATTTTATAGTTTTTTAAATAAGAATGTTTTAGTATGCTATTGAATTATTTTTCTTCAAAATTTAAGTATTTTAAATAAAGATTTTTATATTGCAAAATATATTGTAATTTAATAATTATAAAATGAGAATTGACTTAATATAAATTATATATACACACTTCAGTTTCCATAACTTAAAATTTACATTTTTGAATTTAGCGTCTTTTTATTTCGTTGCCCCAAGGGGAGGAAACGAAATTATAGTTTCCCCCTGAATCGCGTCGTCTTGGATAGGGGTGTTGGATAGTATTACCTCGCCGTGTTCGTAAAGGCACGAGTTCAGTGGAGTTTGCGGTTGAGGCTGTGAAGAGCGCTCCGGGGGTAACGTCAGAGTCTTGGCCGACCGATCAAGGGGTGGTGGTGGGAGGGAGCAGGTCAACTCGTTCTAACCGCAAAGGCATTTTCGAGGGTCGGAGTTTAACGCAACAAATTCGAGGTAAGCCTGCCCCCTCCGCTTTTCGTTCTTCGTTCCGCTTGGCGCCATCGTTTCACTTGGCGCCATCGTTCCATCGTTTCACTTGGCGCCGTCGCGGCGGGTTGGCCTTGTAGAAGACTATGTTACGAAAGTTTCAAAAATTCTCCACTAACACCGCCAAAGCGGCGCTGCGGTTGTGAAATCACTGTCATGTTTATTACTTAACTTAAATATTACTTAAATATAAAAGCTCTTGGTTTAAAAGTTATTAGAACATTTTTTAAATTATTAGAATATTTTTTAAGTAACGTAATATCATTAAACATAGATGGCGATAGCGTCACTAACTTTTACTTTTCAAACTTTATCTCTCAAACGTGTTTCCTGGTCAAGGGGTGATTTCCCCCTTTCCTACGCCGAGAGGGAAGGGGCGAGAACCGCTTTCGCGGCCTGTGTTCAGTGATTTTCTTACGTTGTAAACATTAGTGCCTGGTAGCATATCATGGATTTATAAAACGTTTGCGCGGCCTGTGTTCAGTGAAGTGAGTAGTGTGTTGTGAAAGTCAATATTTGGCCAATGTGCGTTTTCTTCTCACGAGGACAAGCTGGAATTTTGATGGTTTAAGCCCGTCATTCAGGCTGTATTTCTTATACTTCATTTGAAACAGGTAGTTTGGTTTTTATACATTCAGGCTGTATTTCTTATACTTCATATGAAACAGTTTGGTTTTTATATTTTCAGGTAGTTTGGTTTTTATATTTTAATTTTTTATTTGTATTTCTATTTTTCTTAATTTGTTTTTCGTTTTTTTTGGATTTTTTTTTGGATTTGTCTTAATATTTTATTCGTATTTCTATAGCGTTCTGATTTTGAATTTGTATTTTTATGGAATTCAATTGATTTTTCTGCTAGGAAATAATTTTGAATTTTCGATAATGTAAGCATTTTATTTACTTTAACAGAAAATGGTTAAAAATGACATTTTTAATATTTAATTTTTGTTTTAAACCCGTCAAAATTTTAAATTAGGAACAACTAGATTTCTTTTGAAAGGTTAACTACATACCTTTTCAGTTTATCACGCAGACTGCCAACTTATAATCTTCGAACAAGCCAAAGGCAGAATAAATAATGTAGTCGAATTATTTAGCGTTATTAATTTTACTGGTTTGGTTTTATTTCCTGAAATCGATCATTTTTAAGCCTGGTACAATAATTTTATTTTCACGATCTGGCAAACGCTGAAAGCTTTAGCGGTAGAAGTCGGGAAAGTGATATGATAAATACCGTGTTCCCCTCCTTAATGTGGCTTTCTGTAATAGCTTTGCCTTCTACAAGGCGCTATTTCAATATGGCAAAACGAAGAAACCACCCAAAGCCAGCGGGAGCTAAGCTTTTAATGGTTTGAGGACCGTATTTTTTTCTGACCAGCGACGACGCTTTTATCTTTTTAAATCTGAAGCGGGTTCAAGCGGGTAATTTCAGTGAGGTGAGCGAGCTGCTTCCGTTGTTTTGTATGCGCTTCACTATGTCGTCCATTTTCCTGGGCCTGAACCTTTCCAACGAATTCGGCTGATATTCGTGGCGCCTATTTCTCAGAATTTTGTAACTCCGGAAACCGTTGGCACGTTCTTTTTCTGCACCGATTTTACAACACACAGCTATTTCGATTTTCTGGTGCTCTAATCACGATATAATCTTTAATCATGATTAAATCGGATTTAATCAATATAATCATGATTAAAACGAATTTAATCGATATAATCATGAATAAATCAGATTTAATCATCTGAGGGGTGCGTCGTTAATCAATAAAGTGACCTGCCCTGGAACAATTATTAGTATAATTAAAATCACCTTTTTATGTCCTCGTGACACATTTGTACTTAAACTAAAATGAAAAGTGTTGAAGTGGGCTTTTCCTTTGGGTTTTTCAGTATTTCCCAATATTTTAAGAAAATAAGGTACCATAAAGCGTTCGCACGCGCATATGTTCTCGGAACTGGACTTCCCGTAATCCGTCAATTGTTCGCACCGAAGAAAATTATTAGTATATCACCCGGGTTTTATTCACCCCCTTAGGTGATAACAAAACCAGAGGCGAACATCTTCGAGGTCCGCCTCCGCTTTTTTGGTCCGTCTTTTCGCCGAGCGTTCGGACTGTAAAAATGTTCACCTAGGAGGGTTATTGGACCCTCCTAGGTTACCCTAGCTTCTCCGTGCGAACAGGGTATTCAATTAGTAAACAAAACCGAATTCCGACTGAGAAAGATTAACGGGAAATATTTCTTTGTTTAGCTTTCCCTCCGACGCCAAACTTTAATAACTAAATTTTCGATAGGTTAATTCTAACAGATTTTTACGAAGAGTTTCTGAAAAAAAACACAATAATTTGGCGAATGAAACCCAATAGAATTTTATATACGATTTTTGTAACAACTGACCTTTCTTAAGAAAGGCTCGGTAACTTCGGTTCGTTTAAATCTGATAACATAGGCAACGAAATAATATTATCGCCCTTGGCGAACTTGTTTATCCCCAGAAGAGCGCCATCTAGGGATAGTTTTGAAATAGGTATTTCCACCCCCATTTCTCTTCTATACCTACAGGCCTAGTATTAGAGAAGGCAGTGGTTTATTTTACCGTTGCCTACGTTAATAAAGGCCCGTGTACCCGAAATGTCCAAAACAAATTCTGGCAATTTAGTAACGGGTCACCAGTTAATAGTAACAAATATGGCTAGGCGAGTGGGTGTGTTATAACATACTTGGAATGTAATTGTCCTATTTTGTACTACTTCCAAGAGCTTTACTTTCCAGCAAATAAGAAGAAGAAACATAATTACACAATTCTATTATTAAATGCGACATTAATATAAATTGTTTTAGTGATATTTTCAAAAACCCAAAAATAACTTAAGCCTAACAAAATGTCAATATCAAGATTACTAATATTGCCATGCTATATATTTATATTGTTTAGAGAAAATGGTTGTCTGTTCAGTACCGCAATGTAATCAGAGCGAAAAGAAAAGAAAACGTAAGAATCAACTTGAAAATGATGCATTACATGTAAGCTTTCACTCTTTCCCTAAAGAAGAACGATTAAAAAGGAAGTGGATGGTATCAATATGTGGAGAAACTGACATAAATGAATTCACGAAATTAGTTGTTTCCCAAGGCGATTCAAAGATTTGCAGTAAGCACTTCAAAGAAAGCGATTTTAGTGCCTCTTGTACTAGAAGACGTTTGCATCCTAATGCCGTACCTCAAATTACAAATCCAATTTTGATGAACCTTACTACAACATTGAAAAGCTGTGATAGATCTGAAAGTGTGGCAATATATGTACCTGAGCATGTTAAAAGTTCAAATATTTTTTATGAACATGCCTATAGCAAAATCTATAAACAAATAGGGGATTCTCTACTTGACTCAAGCTCAAATACCAACTGTGATCATTCTCCTAGAAAAATTTGTAAACTAAATGACTCTGTACTTCAGAATAGTAGTATCAGTCTTGAAAAGCAAACTGTGATAGAGTATTCCGGACTTCAGTCAACTCCAAGGAATATTTTAAGTCCTATCGAGAATAACAGTATTACTTTTAGAAAGCAAACTGTGATAACGAATGCAGAACTCCAGTTAACTCCAAGGAATATTTTATCTCCAGCTCAAAATAACCGTATTATTCATAGAAACCAAACTGTGATGGAAAATGCGATAGTTCTATCTCCAACTAGTAATATTCTAGTCAAATCTCGCTTTACCAGGGAAAGATTGAAAAGTTTAAAGAGAGCTCTTCGTGATGATAAAAATGACTTAGTCGTAAAGAAGCGTTTATTCACATCAACAGATAATATGCAAGTCTCATCCAATGAATTTACAAAAATAAACAAAGATGTCTATTCAGAGTGTGTCGTAGTTCCTTCGAAAAATATTCCTTTAAGTAGTATGAAGAAAAATAACCTTTTGCCAGTTCCTAAAATAGCAAGTGAGCTCGTAAAGCAAAATGAACTCATTTTTGAAGCTACTCTCACTAGGGATAATGGAAAACTTACACATGATACTAAACTAACTCCTCGCCATGACGATGATCAAAACATTCTTGAAAAATCTATTGAAATTCAGTATTATCAGTAAAATTATCAAAGCTCAATATTAGAGTACAATTCAAGTAAAATTGTTGAAACAAGAAATTCATCGACACAGGCATCTTTTTATGTTAGAAAAAGTAGTTGTAAAAATTCAACAAGGAAGCTTGGTAGGCTTGTTTTAAAATTAAAGAAGAAAATTGAGAAAATGAGGAAAACAATTTCTAGTCTCACTATTACAGCCAAAAATCTCAAAGAAAAAACAAACCGAAAAGAAATTAAACAAATAAACACAATTATGGAAGCAGCAAATACCACTGACGAGATAATGGCGAAATTTTTAATAGAGCAAGTTTTGGCATATGGGAAAAAATCGCTGCCTTATGACGAATCAACTCTACGAATATGCTGCCTAATATTTAAGAAGTCCCCTGCAGCCTATACCTACATGAGAGATCTTGGGGTTTTACATCTACCTCATCGGACCACGTTTAAAAGATTTCTTGGCCACTCAAGTGGAGAAGATGGGATTACAAATCTTGTTAAACAAAGATTAGCCGCATAATTCTCCAAGGTGAAAAATGACCAAGAAATCATGGGATCTTTAATGTTTGACGAAATGTCGATAAGAGCGAAATTAATTTACGACCGGAATTTAGACAAGTTCTTTGGTAAAACGAGTAATAGTATACCAAGGGAAGAAAATGAAGTACAAAAACTGGCTACACATTTGCTTTGTTTTGTTTACCAAGGACTATCCACTAATTTCAAGCTTCCAGTGGCGTATTTTTTTACAGCAAATTTAACAGGGGAGAAGTTATACAAACTGGTTTTAGAAGTTATTAATGCTGTTGAAGAAAGCGGTTTCAGAGTTTTAAGGTGTGTCTCTGACAATGCAAAAACCAACGCAGCAGTTTTCAAATTATTTGGTAATGGCGTCTTAAAACATGAAGTCCAACATCCACTTGACCCTGAGATAATAATGTTTCTGGCTTTCGACCAAAGCCACATTATAAAAAATATACGCTCACAGTTTCTTGCTCGATATCTGATTTTCATTGGGCTTCAGATCTCATCTGATTTCTTAATACGCCTTTATAATATTATAACAAAAACAGTTCTCCGAACTGAAAAAACTGTTTAGAGCTCGTTAGAGGTGCAGCCTTAAATGGACATATATTATTGTTATTGTTGATTAATATGTCATTAAAATTAAATTAATTAATTAATTAATTAACATTAAATTTTTAAATTTTTTATTATTGTATTATGTACTTATTGCAGATTACTGCAATAAATAAATACAATAATAATAAATTTTAAAATTTTAATGTTAATTAATTAATTAATTTAATTTTAATTACATATTAATCAACAATAACAATAATATATGTCCATTTAAGGCTACACCTCTAACGAGCTCTAAACAGTTTTTTCAGTTCGGAGAACTGTTTTTGTTATAATATATGGCCATTTATTGGAATGAGGAAATAAATCATACAAACTGCAGTTTCTGAAACAAAATCTTTTTAATTTTCAAAGTGTTAATGATAATCTACTTTTTTATTTTTAATACAGCAGAGGAAATTTCTTTGGGCGCGATAGAAACTAGTTAATCTTGTATGTTTGTGCCAGTTTCTTTTGATTCAATAGCAACAAGTTCTTTTTGTGTGGTTGCTTTACACTCTATTAACCCTTTTGGCTCAGTTTCTTCGGACCTCCCTTTTTTAGAACATATGGGGTTTGGTTCTTGAAGATTTATATTTTCTTTGGTGGCATAACTTTTAGCAGTAGCACAAGTAGTTTCATGTGTTCCCACAACATTTTTGGTAGACTCAATATTTTGGTTCATAAATATTCCAATTAAATCATCATCACATCCAAATCCTAAGTCTATTGAAGAGTCTCTTGAACTGAAACCAAAATGAAGTGGTTACATATAATAAAAGAACGTGTAACAGAATGTTTATAAATTTGTTCAAAATCACATACCCATAATTATCAGATTCTTTGGAGCATTTGGCATTTTGAGACAATATGTCTTCATGTTCTGTCAGTTTCCTCTTTAAAGAGCTATAAAATAGAATAGGAAAATTACAACTCCATTGTTAGAGTTGCAGAACTAGATTTACAATCGCCCTGGGGTGGAAGACAAAATGTGTGAATTATTGGGGAAAAAATTGGCACGATAGTCTGTGACCTACCATTAATAACACTCTAAATGCACCCCCTAGAAGTTTGCGCCAGAGCCATCCATCTCCTTGTGCAACCGCTATTTTGTGTTTCATTTGGTTATTATTCTTGGGTACGCTACTATTTTTATGTCAAACCCCTATTCACTGAATGATCCCGATCTCTCTATATAATCTTCATTCTGTTTTGCCTCTGGTATAAGAAGTAAGCTAAGTGGTCGGCATTTTAACTTTAATACATATACATGGAGCTTCATTAACTGATAGTAGATGGCCGTAGTCGCCCACTGTTAGATAAAAATTAATCACCCTCCACCCTCGAGTTAAGGGCAAGTGTTATAGCTATTGCATTGATAAAAACCAAAATGTGATCACATACCTTGCAGTGGAGGTTTCCTCAGACACTGGCTCGATGGTAGTTCTAAATGTATGTGAATAAGAATATTTATTTATAATAAATTGCTTTGATATAGTAGTAACTGACTATTTTGACTTACTTTGTGAAACCAATATTTTCTAACAGTTGCTGATCTAGAAGCTTAGTGGCTGTAGTTCTAAAATTGGATAATAGTTTATGAAATAAAAAGGTTTTAAGCTAACAGTCTTTCAAAATTACCAACCTTTCATCATCCAAAGTCATGTAGACCCCAGACTTAGCATGAAATGAAATATATCCTTGTCGTAAATCTTGATATTTGTCCCATAATTGATACATCTCTTTAATTACCATTAGTGGTTCAAAGTATGCCTCTGCTCCTCCACAAAAGACCAATGCTTGGTAAGCCATATCAATGGGGACATCATTCAAATAACAATAAGCAGCCAATTTAACTAAACAAAATTTGTCTTCCACTTTTTTCTGGAAAAATAATTTTGCAATTCCATCAGGCCAGTGTTTGGTGTTAAGTCCAATATAATTCTTGAATAGCAGCCAGTGGTTTGTGGAAGATTTATTCTTTCGCGGAGAAACATATTTTGCCATGACTTACACAAATCTGATATAGATTAATTAGTTGAGTAATATGATATAAATAGTTTGGAAAAATAGCATCGTTATTTTACCTTTTGTCACTTATTTCCCTAAAAAACGTAGAATAAGGCTTAACACGTGAGAACTCACGAAGCATGGAAAACGTCCTGTATAGAAAGACAAAGTGAAACTAAAAGTACTATTACTCAGTGATGCCAGCTCGCATAAATAGTAATTCCCTTTTTGACTAAAAAATCCCATGTTATTCAAAATACTGAAAACGATAATATTTGTCCAAATTATACTTTGAAAGTTTAAAAAGATGAAAAAAATATGGTGAAGAAAATATTTATATTTGCATTTCGTAAAATAGGAAATCCTGCAACTGCGGATCGCTAGTAATTTAGCAGACGACTATAAAAATAACATACCTTAGCAAAAATAAATAATATATTCATACAAAAAGTGTCGCTCTCGAAGCCCGGGCCACTGCATGAAATTTTCGAAGCGGACAAAATTTTCGGCGTAGGCAAATATCATGGTGCTACGCCCGCCTATCTAAGAGCCGAATTTCCTAAGATCATAAGAAGTAGTGTCATTGCGCATCGAAACAAAGTTCCATTAAATTATTAATAAAATAATAATGGTTCATACCTGATATGACTAGAATTATTTAAAAAAATGTCATTCTTTGATTTTTATTATCTATTTGTTATTACGGTTTTTTTTATAAAAGAATGTTGAATATTTAATATAGGCTACTTCTGATTGGATCTCTTACGTGACGTCATGTGATAATGAAATTGGAATAACCACGTTTTCAAATAGCACGTGGAGTTTGTAAACACAGTGGTCGTGGACTCGTAGTGTTGTCTTTCTACTTCTAATTAATAATAATAATTACTGAAATGTTTGAAGAAGATGATTCAGACAGTTTGGATCTTATGAATTTACAAAATGGTTCACCAATATCAGCAGAAGATATATTAGGTAATTTAGAATGTCCTTTACTTAACCCACCAGTAGATACAACTGGGGAAAGGAGAAGAATTTTGGAAGAACTATATGATGATGGAAGATTGGATTTCATACTTAGAGATTTTCATAATGAATATCAAAATTTATTAAAAAAGTTCAAAGACATTCGTGGAGGATATTCTTCATTTTTATATGCCTTTACCAATTTTATCCACGACTGCACATTTAAGGGTTATGGGATCATGATAACAAATGAATATGGCCAAGTAGAGGGGTGCAATATTTTACATTGGATAGGGATACGCTTCAGGGAAATAAGTGCTGAAATCAAAAGAAATAAAGAAATTGGCTCTATCTCAAAACCACATCAGCAATCTCAGACAGCTTCTTTTACAAAAGTTCAACATTCGAAGTCTTCGAAAATTAGACATGTGGAGACAGATGTATTATATTCTCTTAATAGGCTTGGTGGAGGCTGCTTGGGTGAAGTGTGGGCTGCCAGCAAAGCAAAAATGGAAGTACACAAAAAAATAATGAAAGGGAAAAAACCCCTATCTCAAAAACAGAGAGACCGTGCCCATTCTTTGTATAAAATTTCTTTGTCATTAAGAATATAGAGCAGTTTGCAGATGACTTACCAGCTGTCATAAGGATGCTGAACAAGGGTGGTATGCTACTGCCTCATGTCTCGTTAATGCTTTTCATCAAAAGAGTGAGCTTTCTGGTAGTTGATATGTTTAGAAAGTGGTCTAAAAGCAACGATCCAGGACAAGCGCTAAGTGAGTAAATCCCTAATCATAGCATTACATTGTAAAAAAGGATTGATAAAAATATATTTTTTAAATTCCAGAGAAATCAATGAGTTATATTTTTGAAGATCAAACTTTGAAGACCATTTTCCACGATGCTGTGAAGACCATCAAAGCAGTTCAGGACTACAATCATTCGCTCGAAGATTTAGAAGCTATGAGGCTTGAATGGCAAAGAAAAATAGGGCATGCAAAGTTGGGGGATTTAGTCAGAGCCCAGATTCAGAGGCGCAATGAGAGACGAGGAAAACGAGAAAGAGGTGGTATGAACCTCCGTTGTTTTCTCTACAGTATTAAGGGGGCCTCCAAAACAAAACTAGCAAAAAAAAAGGGCAACGAATTGCTCAAGAATAAACCAAATCAGAAAAGCAAGCCAAAGCCTAAGAAAAACAAGTTAAACAAAAAATCCAAGGAGGATCCTTTACCTTGTAATTTAAATACCCAAAGATCCAATAGCCCGATGTCCATTGGATCAGGGACCCCAAAGAAAACTAGTTCCGGACGATTAGTTCGCAGAAAGGTTATTTATGAATAACAAATGCAATAACACACTATGATTAAAACCCAAACGGTTCCTAATTCATCCAAAGCTACAAAGTATTGTAAATTCATGATAATTCAGTGAGATATAAAAATTTATTCATTTAAAATGTCTAAGCCTACTTTTCTATAAGAAGCTTCAGCATTTTGTTTGGTATTTGTGCAGCCCTTAATTAACAATGCTCTTCTAGTTGGTCTATAATTTACACTTGTAAGCTTTCCTCCTGATATATATTTCAGTTGGCTAAAGATAGTTTCAACTGCGGATCCATTGATTCTTACTGGATAAATACATTTATTCGGATGTCTTTGAGTAAAATCTTCCGCAAAACCAATAAAACCGTATATGCAAATTCGTAGCAACTCCCACGTTTGCCAGGCTATAAAATGTTTTTGAGATTTGTTTGTTAAACATTCTCCTTTTTTTATTCGCTCTGTTGCCCAGTCCTCAAAATATTTAAGTCCCTTAAGCATTGATTTGATTGGACCAGGATTTGTACATGAAATTCCTTCATGGCTTAATAAACCCTTTTCAAAGATTTGGTGGCAAGCATGGAGGTAGTTATAGAAAGCCTTTACTTTTTCTTTATCATTGGGTGGTTTTTCATATTTTGGATTTGCATAATTATATAGCTCACCAAGGACGGGAAGTTGTTGCATTATTTTTGCCGGGGTCACGTTAAGTTTAGACCAAGCGTCTCTGTCAATGTAAGCTTGACAGAGGCCCTTCACTTGAGCAAGTTCATTACAATCCCTTCGGTCATCTTCCCTGGCTTTCATATCTATAGCTTGCTGCCATCCAAAATGAATGTCTCCACAAATGAAATCTTTTGTACCTTCCTTTTGAGAACTATGAGCAGCATTTACCATATTCTTCAACTGGTGGCTTGGGCAAATTATCCAATAAATCCATTGGTCTTCCAAATGAGGATTTCTAAATCGAGGCATTATCTTGTAATTTATGGAACCATCATCTTTAATTGTATGCATATGAGCTTTCAGAATTCCTAAACTGTGCCTTAAAGATGCCACGTTCGCACTGCCACCATCACACACAAGGGCTGTGGTTTCAAACCCAACCATGTGGAAAGCAGCAATACAATTTAAAACTGTATTGGTGATAAATGAATGTGGGGCAGGAAAGGCCATCATAAAATAAGGGCCAATTACGTCAAACCTAGCTGAAGCAGAACTCCAAAGAAACTGCAAAACATATTCAGCCGCTAGTGTTTCTTTCATGGTATTTTCTCTATACAAATCTTCCATTGTAATATATTCATTTGGATCAAGAGCACAGCCAATAAATTCATTATTGCGAGAGTTCCAAGTTAGTTTTTCGATAACTTTCACTTCATCAAATATTAGAACGCCTTCTTTTGGAGGTCTGATTTTTCCTGGATAATTATGCTTGCCAAATCTAACAGATTCCGATTGCAAAAATGTATAGTCAATGCCTTGCTGACTGGGTATTTGTCTTATTTTATCCTGCACAGAGTAAACACTGGGTAATTTCAACACATCAAAAGATGCAAGGGCTTCATAAGCAGCAGGTGACCTAGAATAAACACTCAGTGCTATTCGGTAAGTTAGCGGGCTCCACCTATTTCCTTTAGACCCCTTTTCACAGTTATCCTGGTCTTTTAAAAAATCATTTTTTGCCAAGTCTCTTTCCCATGCTTTCTGAAGAGCTAACCCTAACATTTTATTTCTCCCCTTAGCTTCATCAAAAATCTTTTTTAAATCCTCTTGACCTTTGCAGTTAATTTCACTCAAAATGGAGCTCATTTGTTTATTTTGTTCGGGACAGAGTTCAACACTGGTTTCATCTAGCTTCTTTTCTAAAATCTTAATTTTTTTACGAAGATTGCATCGGTACTGTCTACTATCAAGAAATCTTTTTGTTTTAGATCGTGGTGTTAAAACACTTATTCTACATGTAGACAAATATGATTGCCTTCTGCGCTTGGTTCTTGGAGTTACTTCTTTCTTCTTACGATCAAGAATGTACCTGGATAAATAAAAATAATCTGTTAAATAGGCGCTAGTATAAAGTTGGATACGCCTGCTCAACTTATTAAAATCAGGATTGTTTGATTTAAATCAAATGATTTAATCCAGCGACTTAAATCAAACGATTTAATTCAGCAATTTAAATGATTTTTTTTAATCAGTTCTTATAAAAGATTGTTTAAAAGGTAATAAAGTTCCATAAATGATAGATTTACCACATGGACTAACCAAACGTAAGGACGGTTCGCAGCGCCAGAGTACACATTAAAAATCGTTAGCCGCAAAATTTGCTCGGGGAATCGTCCTTACGTTTGGTTAGTCCATGTTTACCATTGAATTATTATATTTTAGAATATATTTCTCATTCTATTAGACTATTATCTCTCACAATGATATTAGACTCTTCCTCATGTTTTTTTTTAATTATGGACTCTTCCTAAATATATATATATATTTTTAAATGATCAATCTACTATTGATACCAAAATAACTGATATCAATAAGCTTATATATTGCTTTTAAAAAGTGACAAAAACCAAAAATATTAAAATAAAAAAATCCGATTCAAATCAAATAAATCGATGTTTTCATTTTTTTAAAGAAACCAAAAAAAAATAAAAATCAACAACACTGATTAAAATGGTTTTATACATTACCTTTGGAGATATCGGCATTTACCACATTGATAAATGCCATTTTTAATTTCATCTCGCTTTACATTAGATGGCGGAATGAACCAAACAGTACATTCTGAAGACTGTAATCTTTCAAAAGGACAAATTTTTTTAATTGGACAGGTGATTTTGAATGGTATAGTTTGGGTTTCAGTTGGAGTAATTTGCATTGTTTGGTATGAAAATCTATTAAAAGTCATTAATAAGTATTTACTGGATGAATGTACTACAGTTCTACACTCTTTATTGGCAAATCCACAATTGGCACAGGAAAAATCAGCTAATGGCTCCCAATCTTCCAATAAGTCCCGAAATTCAACAGATATATTCCTATTTTGTAATCCAGGTGGTAGGTTAATTGAAAATATTTTTCCAGAGACAGGGGCTAGGTTTATTACTCGATGAGTAGGGCAATTTGGACATCGTTCTTGACGTTGTACAGTGTGCCAAAGATGGTTTTCAAGAGGGATATTTTCTAACTCCAGTTTTTCAAGCAAATTTAAGATGAATTCCACAGGATCTTGTTGGTTTTCTCCATGAAATCTAGACGGAAGACTTAATCTCACCCGTGTGGTATCCAAAGTTTTGACACTGGGTGTGTTTAACTGCTTTAATAAGAATTGAAGAGCAAGGGTAGTTCGACCAGGAGGAATTATCCTAGACTCAATAACGTGAACAATCTCTGGCATAGAGAAAAGCAACTGTAAAGCTGAAGCAGCAAAGCAAGTATTTCCAGTATTTGAAAAACCTTTATTTGTGTTAATTTCTAAATTTGCAACGAATTTATTTTTAGAGTTCTTCGTTGGTATGTTTATTTAAGTAGAAACAGTGTTTTTCTTTTTATGAAGCCGAATTTGTGTCAAATCTGGCCTAAAAATATGTCGTAAGCGATTATATTCAGATATTGCACGATTATCAGGCCAAATACTTCCTGGGTCAAACTCCAGAAGGTGAAGGCCTGTCAAACTGCTCACCCTGAATAAGGCAACATATGCTTGCCCACATTGAAATATTTCCTTGCCAATATGCAATATTGCACTTCGTAAAGTCATGCCCTGGCTTTTATGAATAGTTATTCCATATGCGAGGGTGAGTGGGAATTGTGACCTGTGAATGTAGACATTTTTTAATATCTCAAATTTGACAGAAACTCTGGAAATTCTTTTGGTTTCAGTTTCCTTATCGAATAATACGTCAATTTCATGGACAGAACCATTAACATTTCTTTTAATTGCCTTAATCGTCCCTAGGCTACCATTAATCAACCCCTTTCCAAAGAAATATTTCTTCTTCACATAACTCGTGCTTCTAGGCAAACAGTCAGTTTAAATTCAAGGCCAGCTGTTTCTGATGATTTGTCTTCCAATTTCTTTAATTTATCATTTACTGATTTTGTGGTTGCATTGAAACCCGAAACTGTATCTATTGCTTGAATTTCAACTATGGGATTCCCACATTTCTGTAGCATAATATTGTTCTTCCCTTCGCATAGTTTGTTTGTAGGCATTAGACAAACTGGATTTTCACCTTCTTTCATTAGTTTATCATAAAAAGTAGCAACAGCTGGAAAATTATTTGAATTAACAATCAATCTAGACTTCAAAAGATCGATATCCGATTGTGTGATATCCCCTGTACGTACTCTCCCAAGTAATTCACTAAAAGTTCGGTCATCTTTCTGTCTCTTATTGAGAGTTAACTCGTCATACAAAACTCTATACTCCCAGATATTAACTTCACCAATCGAACCAATTTTCTGACGAGCCTCTAAGTGGCTAAGCTTTGTAAATACTGGGTCACCTTTAACAGGACTTAACTGCAAAAGATCTCCAAACATCAAAAGTGAAACACCACCAAAAGGGGCATCAGTGTCATTTATTTCCGAGAGACGCAAATGAATATAAACCAAGAGAAGTGATGACACCATTGATATTTCATCTATTACAAGGAGTTTTAAATCTGCCAGTGAGTTCCTAAGAGTAGAAAGGGTTTCTTGTCCCAATTTAGTATATTTAGCAGTTGTACCATGTTCTACTGGAAGCATTAGCAACTTGTGAAGAGTAACGCCACCAATATTTAAGGCCGCCAACTCTGTTGGAGCTGCCAGCGCAACGGTCTTGGTAGAGTTGTATTTAAACTGAACATATTTTTCTATAGTTTTGATTAAATAACGTTTCCCGTAACCTCCTGAACCACTAATAAACATAATCAAATTGTCTTTTTCGCTTTCGGCGATGTTGAAATGTTCCTTAACCTTTTCAAATATTTGTTTTTGGTCTGTAATGAAGCTATATCTTCGTTCAGCTGTTGTCTCGAAAAAGTTATCCGGTTTTCTTCTCTTGAGACTATTTCAGCTACCATTACATCTGCTCGAAAAGCATTTAGAACATCATCAGTGTTATCAGACTGTTTATTGTTAAAGATATTTTGGCTATCGAGAATTGTTTTGTCAAGTTCAGCTTGCGCCTTTTTAAGAGCATGCAACTTTTCATGGTGTTTCATCATTGAGCTCAGGCGTGTCTGATTAATCGTAAATGATTCTTTATATGACTGTTAAATGCCCAAGATTTCATTTTCAGTACGCCAAGGAAGAAAAAGCATTAATAGTGTCCGATAATAATTTTCTCTTGCACTGTCAGATTTTTCTGGATCGTAAGTGTTATGTTGAATCAAAAAAGGTTTGGTACGTTTCCGTAGGAAGCCGAATCCATTTTTCAATTTCAAACAGTTCTTTGGCGTTTCTTGGCCAGGTATATTAACACCTCGAAAATATAAACGAGCAAAATCATATAAAGGGGTGTTTTCAAGTTCATCCGGTCTGTTTGGATAAATATCGTCAACCATATTAGTTAGGTATATATCCTGGCTGTTTGGATCAGATTCTTTCAATATTTTGAGATCTTTAAATGATTTTAACATTCGTTTCCGTGTGTCTTTAGTTGAAGTGTTGATATACAAAATGGAGTCTGACTTTCCATATAAATGATGTCCCAAAATCCTATCCACTACTTCATTTGAACCACATTCACTATGATTAAGTCTTTTTAATCCTAATGCGTAAAGCTTCTTTCTGGTATCCAAATTCTCCAGGTCTTCCCATAATCCTTGGAGATCTGATTTTTCCTTTTTTGTGATATATGATGTAACATATCGAGCCACGGCCATTTCATCATCACAAATAAACTGAATGTCCATGTTTGCTTTCAGTGCCAAAAGCAACACGGGATTGTAGTCATTAACATACATTTCTTGAACATTTCTTGGGAGTTCGTAAAGGCGTTGTTTTGATTTTGATGAAAAATGCTGCTTTATAGTAGAATGAACACAATTCAGTTTGGCTTTATGGGTCACTTTCCTTGGGAACTTGAAACGACAAATTGCTTTACTTTGGTTTCCTTTTTTTTACTTAGACAGGTAGGATTGCAACTATGCATTTGATAGCGAAAAACATACTCATATAAAGTTGGGCTTATAATTTTATCTGGTAAGGAACATGTTATATATTAAAAAGAAATTCCAGAACGTCTTCTGTGGAAGAAATGCCAATTTTGGGAGCATCTTTTACCCACAAAACCATGTGGTAATGTGGTGCCCCCCTAGTTGGTATTCAACACGATAAAAGTAGTGCTCTACTTTACCAAGAACTGGATTCTCTTTCGACATAATCAAATTCCAGAATATAGAGCGAAACCGATTATGGTAATGTAATACAACCGAAACTGGATCTGAACTACACAGTTCCGAGCCACTCAAGGCTTGCGGGTTTTTATGGAAATTACGAATGTGATCATGTAACTCATACCAATCAAATTATGCACAACTAAGTGTAACAAACCACGTTGGCGATCCATATTCTTGTAGCATAGTCTTAAGTTCTCCGTGTCTTTTGAACCAGTATTCTTGCGTACCACGCATGTTTTGCATAAATGCAGTTAAACTGGCCTCCAAATTTTTGTCAAATCCTTCTACCAAGTCGTATACCGAAATAGTTTTTTTAGAGGCCATTCTCATCATGTAGTTTATGCTATTTGTAATTGATTTGATTTCACCCTCATAAAAGCAATGAAATAAATATTGTTCATTTAAAGAAAACCGTCTATCCTTGTTCAGCATTCTCGAAACTGCATACTCAGAATCAGAAATTGGGCCATATGGTTTATCAGAATGTTTCCCAAAGTTACCAGTAGGGAAAAGGTCAGGAAAGCAAAGTAAATCCAAATTTTTGCCGTAATTTGACATGGCCTCACCCTGGACGCGTTTCATTTGAAAAGTTTCTAAAATTTGTTTAATGTTTTTACCATTGACTGGATGTATGGAGGAATAACTCTTTTTCTTGGGATCTAGTTAACCTTTCCAAGATAGCATCATTTTGGGATAATATCTGAAGGTGATCTTCTCCGTTACTATCCCCACATATATAGTCCATGGTACAATCTTCTACATTTATATCCTCATATAAAGGGTTGATTTCTTTCATTTTTATCAAAGCAGCGTGGGCATTTCCTAAGTTAACCAAACTTTGCCAAACATCTTTCTTTTTCGTGGCTACACCATTGACTAAAATTAACAAGTCATGGTTAGGTGGAAGATTACGTGGAATCATGTCAGTATTGCTTTGTAATGGCAGTGGTACGTATAGTATAGTACCCTTAATAGCTTTGGTCAACCCCGAGAGATTTAAAGTTTTACGCTTTGTTCTTAATTTTACAACTGTTTGAAACGCCTTAGCCTTTTGTATAAGCATCTTCTCAAAAATATTTAATTTTGTGATCTCATTTGGAACAGGATCTACAGACCATTTAGAAAGCACCTTGTAGGAATCGTACTAGCTAATATTTTCTTTTTACAATAATCACAAACATAACTTGCTCCATAAAAGTCATCTAAGTCAGGATGACGCTTTAACCAAGCTTGCTTCAAAGTAGAAAATTCAAAATTTCCAATAAATTTCAGTGGATATTTATCAAAAGTAGTTTGAAGTAACGTGACTTTGTTTTTCTGAAAAAGACGTTCACAAACTGTGCAAGGATATTTATGAAACTCAGTTATGTCTCTACAACATTTAACCAACTCTTTTTTAAATTTCGCTCTTATGTGAGTTTCATCCATCAAAGGTCTTTGAATTACAATAGGGTCATCTATTGTTAAAATATAATCACTGGCGCCTTTAGCAGTTTCTTCTAATATACGTAAAGTCTCTTCTAAATCTTCTAATTTTTTAGTTACGATAGCAAGTTGAATTGTTTTATACTTATCCACAAGTTTTTATAAAGCATAAACTGAAATTAAATGAGAACTCAAACCGCTGTAGTGTGGAGCAAGTTCCCTAAGGGAACGTAAGATACTTGTGCAATTAGAATTTTCAATGCAATAAAGACCATGGCCTCGTTTTGGTAAATCCCCAAATCTTAAACCGCAGCTGTCAATTTCTAAACATAATTGTATGAGATTTTTATCTTCACATCCAGCAAATATCTTCAAATGTTCCTCAATCCTGTTAACTGTGTTAGTACGAATGTTACACAACTGTGTGCACTCCCAATAGAAAACCTTGCTTTTATTTTTTCCAGGAGGAACACTTTCTTTCCCTTCATCGAAGCTTGAAATTTTTTCATGGCAATCTATTGCGACAGGTTCAGGGTTTTCTCCAGAATGTTTTTCTTCCCCTTGACACTCCTTTGCTTTTAACTCTATCAATTTTACAATGTTCAAAATCTACACCAGAATATAGCTCTAATATAGTTTTACATTCACTGGCATACAATTTAGCTTGTGTATGTAACCTAGCATAGCAAAGAGCATTCATACGAAATACCTCGGTAGCTAGTAATTCTGCTCTTAATTTAGTTTCTACAAATCTGGAATTCAATTGTTTTGAATTTTCAGTCTCATATTCTGGTATCCCAGATAACAACCTAGAAACCAGCATTTCCTCCTGTGTCCCCTTAGTTCTCTTTGCATATTCAGCTTTGCTTTTAACGAATGGTTTTTTTGCCACAGAAATAAACTCTGCATACCAAGTTAAAAATGAATGGAAATTAATTACTGATTAATTTACCTACACACCTGTTTCCTTATGACCAAAATCTTCATAATTTTCTGACACAGACTTCTCTTGCAATATTTTTTCTGGCTCTACTTGTATTATTTCAGACCCTGAAACTGCCTCCTCTTCTTTTACTTTGGCACCAGCAGAACTAAGGCCTGCATAGAAAAATAATTAAAAACTAAAAAAATATTGTTATATTAGTTCAACCACATAAAAATTATTACCATTGCTGCGCAAATACTCAGCCCGTCGTCTTGCCTTTTTCTTTTGTTTTCTGGGCATTGCAAATTTTAAACCTCGAAAATTATTAATGTTAAACTTAACAGCTGATAGATTAGTTCAACCAAACATAATACGTACCCCCATATTCGATGTCACGGTGCTTTTACATTGACCACGGCCGCGAACAGCGCGTGATCAAAGTTGGCCGTGCATTGTCTATACACGAACTGAGTCTAAGCGGACGAATTTTCGGGAAAATTGGTTTTTCTCTCCAATGATTTTCCTACGGGAATTTGTTATCCTAACTCTGTTGCAATTCTGAGACTTTTTAATAATTTTAGTGTTTGTACTCAACTTGGAATTTTTCATATGATTTTTAGTAAGTTTCCAGGTTTTATTTAAGACTACTTCCATAATTTTCCCTTCAATATTTCGCTCGTAATCTACTTTTAAAGTCGACGAAAATTTTAAGGCGAGGAAATGAATTCCCCGCCTTTGGGACCTGTATTTGTGCTAGGCCTCGGTATTGCGCAATGATTTTTAAATTCCAAACATTAAAACCGAGGCCTAGCACAAATATAGGTCCCAAAGGCGGGGAATTCATTTCCTCGCCTTAAAATTTTCGTCGATTTTAAAAGTAGATTACGAGCGAAATAATTAAGGGAAAATTATGAAAGTAGTCTTAAATAAAACCTGGAAACTTACTAAAAATCATATGAAAAATTCAAAGTTGAGTACAAACACTAAAATTATTAAAAAGTCTCCGAATTGCAACACAGTTAGGAAAACAAATTCCCGTAGGAAAAGCATTAGGGAGAAAAAAACAATTGAGACTCAGTTCGTGTCTCCGCCGTTCGGCAGAGCCACTTGATTTTTGAACTCCTCCTCTTCTATGGAGATGTCCGCTCCTATTGACTGAACGCAGTATCAGTCACGTGCTTCCTCCATGCCTCGGTTTTCATGTTAGTCAGTTTCCCGTTGCGCATGCGCGCCAATCTGAAACTTAAGAGGGAAAATGGATGCTTCGAAACCGTAATTTCCTGGCTTCAGAAACTTATATTTTCTCGGCGTTATTGATTAAATTATAAATCGTGAAAAGACGGGCCTATGAAGTGAAACACGCTGATTTTAAATCCGTTTACAGAATTAAAAAACGACAAGTGGTTGAGGTTAGAGCGCGACCCAAAAAAGGCCTAAAAGTATCTCAAGCTGAGTTGACGTCTTCCACTACCAAACCAGTAAATTTCCAATATACGCGCAGCAGAGGTGGAAATGGGGAAAAAAGATAAGCTCTAAATATACTCCGCTGCCGCGGAGTATAATGCAGAAAGGAAACATCGTGAAACCAGAAAGATGTCTCGCCAGAAAAGTATTTTTCCCTAACAGTTTTGAGAAAATGAATGTGCTTAGGGCAGTGCAAGTTTTTTCCCAGCCTGCAACTGCAGCTTTAAAAACACTGCTGGAGCTTAATATGGTAAATAATGAAGAAAAAGAAGATATAAAAGCTACTATTTTCTCCATGGAGGCTGTCCGGAAGTGGTTTGAAATCCATGACATCTGTAATAGGACACACGGTTACTATAGTCGAAACGAAAACAAAATTCCTTTTGAAAAAGTTGATGATAGCAGATTGCAATGGCTAGTAGAGGAATTTCTGCCTATGATCGATATGATTCAGAATAATGCAACATTAAAACATGAGAAGTTAACTGAAGAGACGTATGAAGCCATGAAACTCACCACACATTCTACAATTGGCCTGGTGCAATATTTATTGAAGTATGGTTTTAAGTATGTGCTGACAAGAAAATTGTCAAGTGACGCAGTGGAAGAAGGATATAGTCAGCTAAGAAATTTAGGGTGGTTCAATGATGTGATGGATGCACGATCTTGTACTTTAGGCTTGGAGCATGCATTGAAAATTGGAATATTAAAGGCATCCACATATTCTAATGCAAGTAGAGGACAACTAGTGGAAGTTTCTACATCAGCTAACGGGTTCGGAAAAAAACTGGTTACCAGAGAAGACCGTGACTTATCAATTTGGCTTGATTCCCAAGACATCAAGAAGCAACTTCCGCCTTATTTATTGACGATTTTGGATTCAATTGAAAAGTTAAAAGGAAATGGTATGCTTCATGATTTTTATCTTTTTTATTATGGCGTTAAATATAATTTTCCTTTTCAGAAAACTGTCCATCAACAATGCAAAATTGCACAGTTGCATTAATTAACGGGTAGAATGATAAAGATTTCTCGTCATTTGTGAGCAGACGGCAGTATTCTTATTTTTAAAAACTTGTTTCGCGAAATACTGAAATCCGACGTTTTGATTGGACCTCTAGATTATTATTCCCAACTCAATGGTTCACACATACCCTCTGCAACGTTGCGAGTGCTCCCGCCCATAGCCGGCTGTATTAGATTAGAGAAGGCCAGGAAATCTCGGCGGTTTAAAAAATATTTCCTGGCCCGGCAGCCAGACCCCAACCGCCGCTAGATGGTGCTTATTGAAGTAGGAAATTTTTGATGACGTCATTGCTTTTGGGTTTTTTACAATTTTTCTTCCACCGTGAGCGTCTGCTAGGTAGGCGGCTGTGTCAGCTGTCTAATTGTTTTAAGTAACGACAACAAAAATGTAAGTAATAATAATAATTCGTTTCATAATGTAATATTTATATCTAACTAGTAAAACTTCTAGTGATTCTATAGAAATGTTTTTTAGTCATTGAAGGCAGAGTGGTGGCTACAATGAGATGACGGACGCTCGAGCCTGTATGGCAGCGATAGAAAAAACCTTAAAAATTGGTTTATTAAAACCCTCCAGATTTGGAAATGTAGGTGTTGAAGAAACTGTCAATGACAACACTGATTTTCAACTTCACCAGAAGGAGAGCATTGGAAATCTAATGCATCTTTGTGGAGACCATCTCGCAAAAGAAGCTACGATTGAAAATGGTATTAAAAATATACCAGCCAGTGTGATGGGGATAAAACAAAGAATAAATTCAATAATAGCGAAAAAGCTACATATGCTAAAACTTTATAAACAAATACTAAATTCTTAAAAAATTAAATGGTTTTATTAAAATATGTTCAATATAAAAATATTTTGTTTTATTATTTAAGTAGAACAACACTAACAATATGATAGACGAAAATATTATTCCAAAATGGGTTTCAAATAGCTGGTTCAAAAACTTACAGGAAAAGAAAAGAAAAATATAATATTTAAATCGCGCGCTTTAGTTAATACTCCAATAAGTACCATCTAGTGGCAGAAAAAAATTACTCATGCCGCCCCCTCCGAAAATTCGATTTCATGGCCCCGCCAAAGAGTATAGAGGAAATAGAGATAGAACAACCGGGGGAGGTCCGCAACGAAACGTTCACCACCGAGGGGGTTGACAATGCAGAAAAACATCTGTAAACCGAGCTTCAAAATAGCTACCGCAGCGCTATTTCGGGAAGAAAGGAAATTATTCCAAAATAATTATTACATTTTCTGAACCGGTTGATTGTAATTGAAATGGGTTGAAATTACAATTTTCATTAATTATTTAAAAATGTTTATTACTTACTTTTACTTTTCCTGCTTTTCGTTTTGAAACTTTTGGTAGATTTAACTTTGGCATATTTATGAACTAAATTAATTTTCCAATAAAAAGGGTACTCCAAGAAAACACCACGCGCTATCAATCTTTGGCGCTATTGTTTGCAATTAAATTTGTGCCGTTTCGATTACGAAGAATCCAGAAATGGCGCTGCGGTAGCTATTTTGTTCTTCCCCATTGTCAACCCCAGTTCGCATCGCCCCCTTCGCCGCCTGCCGGAGGGGGGACGGGTGTGTTCGTGGTTGCTGGGCTCGGACTTTGGGTTCGCGCGATGGTTCGCTCCATACCTGTCATTTGATAACCTTATCGGGGATGGTAATTGCAGTGAATGAGAAAGTCTCTCTAGCCCTCAGCTGTGCGAGGATGGGTTCTCGGGCAGGCCCATGGTGTCGCCTTTTGTTGGGCCGTGATGAGGGCGTTTGTTTGCCATATGTGAGCCGGTTTTTATAGCTGTCTCACTGGCCGAACGTTGTTTCGCAAAGCGCATTTTTGTCCAGACCTGGTTGAGTGTTGTGGGCCGCCGTAGTGCCTAGCGGAACGGCGGGGTACAAATACATAACTTCATGTCAACCCCCTCTTAAATCTTGATTGCAAAGCCTCCTCGTGGCGAGAGCCGGGCAACGTATGGCTAATAACCTGCGGCTGATTTGCACAGGTACACTGATCCTATCCAGTGGTTTGATGGGGTCACTGGAGCTCTTGAGGGGCTCCACACCCGGTTTGCTGGCTCACTGGAGTCCTTCGGGTGTCACGTGCTCGGGGCGCTGGGTCACTGGACCCCGGGGGTGTTCCATACTCGGCATTCAATATACTACTGGGGAGGGTTGTTTGGTGGTGGAAGAGGAAGTCACTCTAGTCCGCAGCTGTGCGAGGGTGGGAATTAGGGCAGCCCATGGTGTCGCCTTTTGTTGGACCATGATGAGGGCGTTTGTTTGCCATATGTGAGCCTGCCTGTCTTTTTGGCTGTCTCACTGGCCGAACGTTTGTTTCGCAATGTGTATTTTTGTCCGGCATGACTCTTTGTCTTGTGTGCCGCCGTAGTGCCCAGCGGAACGGCGGGGTACAAATACATAACCTTATGTCAACCCCCTCGGGCCCTCAAGGGGTCGGAGTGTGCAATAACTGGTGGCTTTACCGGGGAGTCAGGGTCCGGCTCTTGTAACCCATAAGGGCGGTGGCGCGCTGGGAGATGTTAGCTCTGATCAAATGGTCCTATCTCCACCTCCGACTTGGGTCAGGTTTGGGCTGGATACTTAACTTCGGTTCCGGCTAACGGAGAGGGTCCAGGCAAACTGGCCGCCTCGGCGGATTGGGTAGCCTGCTGTGGGGCGGCGGGCCTCCATATGCGGCCACGGCGGTCCTGTTTCCCGGCCTTTTGGGGCCCACCGGGATATCCGGTGCCAGCTGTGCCGGGTTACTTGGGCTGCTGTGTGCTCGTCGTTCCCCTTTAGACGCTCTCTCCAAAGGGTTTGGCTCCTTACCTTCATAGGTAGGGTGTCGGCTGGAGTTGCTATAGCACCCATTCCAAATCCCACTGCTGTGTGCGAAGTGGGGATTGGTCCACCCATTGCTGCACCTTCTGCTGGGTTGAGTGGCTTGCGTCGAAGGTGCGACCATCAGTAGTAGGGTTCTGCTACCCATGCTGGATTTGTCACCTGTCCGGGCTAGGTGGACGCTGGCGTAGGGCACTATGATGATAGGCCTCCGGTGGTATGGTCTCTGTTACTAGGTACACCGGGCTATAAATTCTGACACACTGTCAACCCCCTCGGTGGTGAACGTTTCGTTGCTGACTTCTCGCGGTTGTTTTATCTCTATTTCCTCCATACTCTTTGCTCCCGCAACGTTTGTAACCCGTCGTGTGAACAGTTACCGATGCCGCGAGCGATGCGGGTCCCAACGTTTCAGATCGCTACGGCTGGACCGCTTCGTTGACCATTTTGGCATCGATTCGTGACGTCATCGAGTCGGTTTTTGTGAACCATGAGTCTTTTTTTTCAAAAATCGTCAATCTTGAATTTTTTTGCACCTAATAAAATTTTTATGCCTTTTTTAGTAGAAAATGTCTCGCGACTTTATGTCTATTTGTTTAAAAAATACAACAAATTTCTTCTGGGTGCATTAGTTTTTTATTAGGATGGTTTGAAACGTCACTGAAATGCGTGAGCAGATGAACTCCTAATTATATGGCTATACTAAGCATGCCCAATTTTCTTCAAACGTCGCCTCAAATCTAACGTGTGAACAAGCAGATTTCCAAACGCTACGAACGGCAGCGAGATCGAATCGAGGAAAAACGTTTTCGAGGGTACGTGTGAACGTGGCTATAGCCAGCAATTTTTCAAAACCACATCGTAGATCTCTCGCGAGGAAGCCGATTTATCTCAAACCGCTTTACAATGTTTTCGCCCTTACGTTTGAAAGCGGCTTCAGTGGTTTTTCTCGTTGGTCAAGCGAGGAGTTTATCGAAAACCACGAGCGACTAGGAGGCGTTTCTACTTGCGCTGTATGTAAAGAAAACGTAGTTGTATATATCTAATGGTAGGATATTTAACGCAATTAACTATTCCAGCTCAAATTATTTAATAAACAAATGATTCAGATTCCTTCCAAGCTTAAGTGTTCCCTGATAAATCTAATCGGTGCGGTGGTCCCATGACACAAAGTTACATAAGCTGCATAATTTCTTCCCGCAACCGGAATATGCGCTTTTAAACACTTGAAGAAAATATGCACCATTCTTAAAATTGTATAAAGCTTCTTAAGTTGTATCATTTAATAAGCGAACTAAACAGTTTTTACGTAAACGCACAAATAATTTAAATACATATAAAAAAATATTTGAAATTATGTTTTACTTGATTTTAATAAAGTTTCTACTTTTTACTTTTATTATTTGTGCTCACTTATTTTAAAACTTCTATCCCAGTTCATTTATATGGTACATTAAACCTTTAAAGAAGTTTAAAAGAATGGATTTGGCTTGTTATTTGCTGTGTAAAGTAATGAAATCTAGTGGCATTGAAAATTTCGAAGCTTTGAGTTGAGTGTCGCGCCTTCAAGATTGCTTGTTGAAAGTAAGTCTAACACAAGTTTTTGGCGTCGACGCTCTCACTAGCCGTTACAATGACCATGTAAACAGTGTGTTGCACGTCCTAGCTCTTTGTATTAATAACGAATCGCTGCATCGGTGGGATTTCTTAACCGAAATGTAAACAATGGGAAAATTTTGATTTAAAATTAAGTTCTGTGTCATATGTAACAGACCTGTTTCATAATAAATAGTTTGATAATGCCACAAAATGGTAAATGCTAATCACCTTCAATATTTTTGATATTTCAGCATTTAGCAATGGGAATCTTTGAGAATACTTTCGCCACTAGTGGCATGACCGAACAAGAGGTTCTTTAAGCAGCCAACGAAAGATTTTATTTTCTAAGACCACCTCGACCACGTTACAAAATTTTGAGACTATTGCTTAACATATATCAAAAATAATTTGAATCGGTAAATTCTAAAGTAAAAACGTTTTTAAAGAAATAAATTTTATGCTTTATTATTAACTATTAATTTATGTAACAACGACATAAAGTACTAGCCACTTTACGCGCAAGGCCTGCATGAATGACCACATCCATTAGAACAGCACTTTTGATTGGTAGGACAAGAATCTGTATTTCCCCCGCATTCTTCGACGCACAATCCTAAGGTTCCTTTCCTAACCGGTGGACAAACGCAAGTACTACCGTCGTTCACTATCAAAATAGACAAGTAAAGGAAAATAATCAAGATTAAAATACCTCTAAAGAGAAAGTATAAATTATTTCTAAAATGTATGTAATGTTGCAAAACCTTAAGTGCTACTTTGTCGAGGGGCTGATCACTCCCCGTAATCGGTGTACAGGCCTGTAGCTTTGACTGCACTAAAATGATTACGCGAGTGAGTACAGATTTAGCACTACCAAAGGCTGTACTCATTTTCATATTTATGTAATTGGTGTACAGATTATGAGAGAGTGGTTAGCCCCTCGTACTTTGTAAAACACCACAAAATTGTCACGTTAAGGCGCATATTTGAAGCAAATAGTTGTGAAAGAGAAATTGACGTTTTGAGGATTAAAATTTGATATGGGCAAACAAGTAAATTTACTTTCTTAGCATGGAAGAATTAGTTTCAGCCGATACTAACACGCACCACACGAGTTGGTATTAACATTAGCTAGACTTTCCTGCGAAAGTTGTACTTCCTTTAAAAAATTATAATTAAACTGGTTGGTTCTACGAATAGGAATAGTCGTGCGCTGCGTTTGAAGTAAGATGGGGCAACCTTATTACTTTGCACCCCTTCATATTTGCGCTCTCTGTATTCTTATTTGGCCCCACAAAGAAATTTAAAGTTTTACCCGTGCGCTTATAAACGCGCCTCCTCGATCGACCGCCATTACATTACAGTCTACGCGGTGGGTGAGGGAAAAACCCGTTTGGGGGGGATGAAATTTCTGCGGTAGAGCGCTCGCTCGTTGGTTGTCTGTACGATAATATGGGCGCCCAGTAAACGTTTCAAAAAAGAGTGTATTGGTTCCAGGTTTTTCTGTAGCACTGTCGGAAAACATAAACTAATCTCAGTTGATGTAAGAGGGAATCTAAAGACGAAGTACTTAGTCTATTGCATTATATTTTTGAGCTGCTATAAACACCGATACGTTTGTTAAATAAAATATTTAAGAGATATTATTGAGATAATATTTTTCTTGAATTATCAGAAACACCAACTGTTTGAATACTTAAAATTGAAGGATTACTAAGAAACTTAAAGATAATTCATGAAAAAACCCAATTCGTTCGCATTTTATATTATCTTTCGCGTCACATTTTGTAGCATAAGAGGTCATTCTTACTGAAACATCGAGGTAGTAGAGTTAAAAATTATCCTAATTTCAAATAAATTGTTTTGATAAACTCTTTATCATTAAAAAAAATATATATATTACGGCAAAGATCAACAGTCAACACAAGACAAATTTCAAAACGATTTACGAATTAATAAGATTGTCAATGATTTTAAAGTCAGTTAAGAGCAGGTTTTTACTTAAACAAAAATGCCACGACAGTGAGCAGAAGAGAACCTGAGGTCACCTACCTCGGGTTTCTATTACACTAGAATGTTTTACAAAACAAAATATGATAAAATTAGCGAAAAAGTAGATTAGATCCATTAGAAAAAGGATAATAAAGCCAAGGAGGATAGGAAGAGAGGCGAAGTAGGAGGTATGAAATAAATCCTTGTAAGAACTCGGTGGAAACTTTCGGAAAAATGGTGGCAACTGGCAACTCGTAGCGTAACGGCCGCAATCTTGCCGCCATTTTTCCAAAATTTTCCCGCCGAGCGCGCGCTAAGCTTCTTACAAGGATGCTGGCGCGTTCATCCATCCTACTTCGCCTCCCTTCCAATCCTCCTTTAGAAAGCTAAATTTAAAAACTTACTAATAGATCGTACCGATAGGTCTGGGAGCAAACAAAAAGACGCGAAACTCTGACCTCTCGTGGTGAGGTCACGCGTAACTTGGTTAAAAGTTTTTACCCGCCCCCATTGAAATTAATGTAAAGTTGGTGATAATTAAACGTTAATTAACCTTCCAAATGGTAAACGAAATATTCCACTGACAATTTTTTCCGTTTATATGAACTTAAATGTAATATAAAATCGTCTTGAAAAATCCTTTATTGCTTTATAACGTTCAAAAATAATATTTTTAACGCGCCATATACATAATCGAACATCTGCTCGTTTAGGTAAAGTTTGCGTTGTCAACGCGCGTATTAGAAAGCAAAATGAAATATTAGAAAGTACGTTGCAATTCGGAACAATATTAATACTTTTCGCGAATTTTGTCATCAGTGAATTATAAATATGACTTGAAATAAGATTCAAGGTTTATTTAAAAGCTAGTTTCATAACTTTTCACCTATTGGTTCGTTCACAATGTATCTTTAAAGTAGACGAAAATTTGAAGGCGGTGACCATAGACATAAAGAAATAGACCCAAGATTCTACGGAGGGTTAAAACGGGAGCGATAACTAGCAGACAACCGGTATTTGTTCCGTATTCCTGTGGTACCACGTTTAAGCGACGCCTGTCGATTAGGAGAGAAAATAAAAAATCATCACGTGACACGTCACTCATGTTCGTGTTTGTAATCTTTTAGGTACTCTGACGTGATTCGCGAATATTTTGGCTGTGAGAATTTAAAATAAGGTTAATTTTTATTATAATTTTTAAATAAGTCAATTAATTCTTTCAAAACCCAAATAACAAGCAGCAGATGATCTTTTAATTAAAAACAAAAAAATTGTAATTTCGAAATGATATTTTGTCAAAGGCTTAAGTAACTCGTGTACTATCCGCCGGTATCCGGTGTGTTTTGGTTATGGCTTGTTATGGGAATATTCCGAGATTCTAAATTTTAAACAAAAGTAAAGGGAATTTAATTTAAAGAAACTACATCCAGTTGAAACTTGAAAATGGAATAGAAAAAACCGGTGATGCTAACTTCTCACCTTTAAATTTTGACCAAGGATCATTTCGTGTAGGTTAAATTATGTTATTATAATTTGAGCAAGATCTCCTTGGTTTTTAGCCAATTTTGTTTAGTTGTTATGAAGAGATATTCCTCTCTCTATAAAAGAAATGTAGTCTAAGAACTAGAACTTGCTGTATTACGAAATATTGTTGGCATGGACATCTTACCAGATCACCACGAACATGTTTGATGCTGAAGTTGGAATCGAACATCATCATTAAGAAAGTTATTAATTTATATTGCAAGCTCAGACTCCACAAATTAGCGAAGGATAAAAATCTAGAAATGAAGGGTCAAGCCATCAGACTTAAATTGTCAAAGCTAATTTTATTTCAAGGACAATAGCTACATACCTTTAGTAGAATCATACAATTCATCGAAATTCCCTTTACTTTTGTTTACAATTTAGAATCTCAGAATATTCCCATAACAAGCCATAACCAAAATACACCGGATAGTACACGAGTTACTTAAGCCTTTGACAAAATATCATTTCGAAATTACAATTTTTTGTTTTTAATTAAAAGATCATCTGCTGCTTGTTATTTGGGTTTTGAAAGAATTAATTAACTTATTTAAAAATTATAATAAAAATTAACCTTATTTTAAATTATCACAGCCAAAATATTCGCGAATCACGTCAGAGTACCTACAAACACGAACATGTGTGACGTGTCACGTGATTATTTTTTATTTTCTCCCCTAATCGACAGGCGTCGCTTAAACGTGGTACCACAGGAATACGGAACAAATACCGGTTGTCTGCTAGTTATCGCTCCCGTATATTTTTGGCAAATCAAACTCCGCGTAAGGTGTATATTTCTTTATTATGTCTATGGCGGTGACTCATGCCCAGCCTTAAGCCTCGGTAATCTACCGCGTATTTTGAAACTCAAAAACCTGAGTACTATCTTTAAATGATGGGGAACGCTAATTGTAATACGAAACAATTAACGAAATACGTGGGATTTTTGGCGTTAAATGGACTTAGAACGTATTTCGTCATTTGTTTCTTATTACCAGGAGCGTTCGGGTTTTTCCGTTTGAAAATACGCGGCAGATTAAACCGAGGCTTAGTACTGAGCAAGATTCACTGCCTTTCATTTGCTTTCTAATACACGGGTTGACAACGCAAACTTTACCTAGACGAGCAGATGTTCGATTATCTACATGGCGCGGGGAAAATATTATTTTTGATGTTATAAAGCGATAAACGATTTTTCAAGACGATTGTATATTACATTTAAGTTCATATAAACGGGACAAATTGTCGGTGGAATATTTCTTACATCATTTGGTAGGTTAATTAACGTTTAATTATCGCCAACTTTACATTAATTTCAATGGGGGCGGGTAAAAACGTTTAACCAAGTTACGCGTGAGCTAGCCCCTAGAGGCGCTGCGCGTCAATCGCTCGTACTCTATAACACCGAAAAGAGAAACTAAGCCTAAACATTAAAAATTTCAAAACGAGTTGCGTAGCAACGGAAAGTAGAAGAACCCGTTAAAAGGAAGTTTGAGGTTTAAATATATTTACCTTGGACCAGAATCAACAACATCGAAAGAAAAAATATTTTAGAGTTCATTTTCTTCTTACTGTCTTCAAACGATTAAAGCTAGCAGGCAAACGTTAACGTCAACGCTCTCGAGTGAAACACTTTAGAAACAGAAGCGACCTCCTTTTGAAGCTTTCCGTTTTATTGCGATTGCAAATCAATTCCCGTGAAATACTTTACAAAAAAAACCGACGTGCTTTACGAGTTTTCCTTTAACCGCGATTTCATTCCGAGTGAAATCATTCGAGGGAAATTCATCAGTAAACGTAGTACGTTTAACTTACGACGATACTCTTCACAAGTTTTCCTTCTATAGCGGTTTTTCCCCGAATGAAATCGCGAGATAAGGTAGAATAGATTGGTTTTTCAAATCTGTCAGAATTGCAGTGGCTACATGCAGTTACTATTTTGTTTAACTTATCCTGAATAATTTTGTGTCAAACGGAATGTCACGACAGGCTACAGCCCCATTGCTAATAGACAAGTTGTCACTGACTTTTAAATACACACAATTCTCCGATGTGTTAAATATATTTTGAATCTTTTATATAAATTTCAATAAATTTTTAATCACATTTTACCGGGTGTTTTAAAAGGTTATGCAAAAATGTGCTTCGCCTTAAAAACGCACCGTAGACATCACAAACAAAAACAAATGTCACAAAGTGTTTCATTCCACGCGTCTAAAATTGAATGATAAAAGTCATTGTTATTGTGGTGGGCGAGTATGCCGCCATTCTCAAACGTTATTTTCCAATTTTCGCCGTACCAACATTCATTTCAGCAAGCGTATTTTAAAAATATTTGGGTTTTATAGTGTAAAAATGTTATTTACTAAATACAACGAAAGTATTCTCTGGTTAACAGATAAAACATTACCAATTAAAATATTAGGTACAATTGACATTGAATTTACAATACCAATCCCAGCGAGGGGCTAACCACTCTCTGATAATCTGTACACCGATTACATAAATATGAAAATGAGTACAGCCTTTGGTAGTGCTAAATCTGTACTCACTCGCGTAATCATTTTAGTGCAGTCAAAGCTACAGGCCTGTACACCGATTACGGGGAGTGATCAGCCCCTCGAATCCCGGCTGCTTGGTTTTGTGCTTGTTGCAGCCTATTTCCAGGGGATAGTAAGCCGCACTTTGAAGCTCTCTGGCGCTCTTTAAACTCATCGTAGGAAAATGGGATAAAAACCGGCATACTTCTCAATTCACCGCCTACAACTCCTTAAAATGTTTGCTTAAACTTTTGGAACACCATGTTTATTAACTTAATTAGCGTACTACCACTCAAAAGGAATTTTGGTGAAAATTTGCGTTTTCTTAACCACCCTGTACATTTAAAATGGCATAACGCACGAATCATTGAAAACAAAAGAAAAGTTTGATTTAAACGAATAATACATGATAACGCTTTATTTATCACCCTGTCCATTACTAATAAACCATATTTCACTCACCCTCTTCAACATAATAAGCGTATTAAAACAACCTAAGTGTTAATTTCACAAAAATTAGTGCTATATAACAACCATGTAGAATATAACACTATTACCCTGTCCTTCGATATAATCAGGGCACTATAATCCGTAACAACCGAAGAAATACTTACTACACTCAATATTACCATTAACCTCTACAAGTTTTTAAAGAAAAATCCCTTTAACCAGCGGGAAGATAACTTTGAAACTTAACGCTGAACTAGTACATCTTAGTTTCGGCCCAGTGCCACAAGCGATAGTCGAACCTGGCTCCTCTTGTTGCGAGGCGAAAGTGCTAACCACTTTGCCACCCCACCTTCAGTCTTCTACCCCTGATAAGCTTAATATAAAAACCTTAATCTAATTTTTACAAAAAGCAGCACTTTTTCAACAACCTAATGTATTAACAACAATCACCTTGTCATTCATACAGTAAAATATCAGTTTTATCAATGAAAATAATGTTTATTGGTATAATTAGAAAAACCCTATTAAAGAAAATGAGGACCATTAAAAATTAATTCTGAAAATTCCCAACAAGGTATCAAATCATAGCGTAGTCAACGCTCTATAGAAAGATGCCCAAGATATCATATCATACCATAGCCAACATCGTGTAAAGCAATACTCAATATATCCAAAAATAGCATAGCCAATATCTTATCTAGAAATAGCTAATATAACAAAATTTAGCATAGCCAACACCCTGTACAGCGCCCTTAAAAGCACGCTGAAAGTATCCAACGCCCTAAAGAAAAGAATGAACACAGTTCACAGAGGTTTCCAAGGTCGAAGATCAAATATGCTAAGCTAATACCCAAGGCACCACCTATAGATTCTTTTACGGGGGAATCCATAGCTTGACTACATGGGGAGGGTGAAAAAAAGGCAATAGTGGAGGCAGAGGTAGTACGGCGGTGGTGGCCGCCACATGGGAGATTGTATAGGGGGTGGTCGATACGCTCGTAAAAGAGTGCATAGGCCCAAGTCATATATAGCGAATTATTTTTCAGGCTACAATGCGTAGGAGGGTCTTGGCGAGCCCTTCATGCCACGCGAGCCAACAGCTCCCTACACTTACTATTACCGTTAGCCTCTACACGTTTTTATGGATACAGAGGGCGCTGGTTTTTGAATTTTCAATTTGTACTAAATTCAAATATGACGTACGTGGGTTGTTGGATTCCGCGAATTGGGAAATAATGTCATTTAAAATTAAAATTTATTGATGCAACTATAAACTTAATAAGAAATTTACGAGGGCTAGCTAAAAACTAATTTACAAGAAAAAGAAACTTAAAGGGAATATAACCTGCAAGGCAATCTTTATGGAAGACCCCTTCAATTTTTCAAGTTTCCCTGTACAGTGGCGCCAAAAATTTTTAAAGCCAAAGGCAAGAGCGGTCAGAAATGCAAACGTTGGTGTTCCACACCAAATACCTGAGGTTATATTCCCTTTAACTTAATAAATATAAATTTAAAGTTGAAAATCCACCAATAAAACTAAAATCGACCAATGGCCAACTAGTAGACCCCACTCACCGAAATAAATACTTTACAATCGAGGGTCGGCCACGCACTATCGACAGGGCCGTCTTAAGACCTCTTGGGGCCCTGGGATAAATTATTTCTTAAGACCTTTGCGATCCCCAACGGTCAACCTTTGAATGTCCGTTGTCTAAATTCAACTACACAAAAATCAAACAAAAACTTTTAATTTCAAAAGCATAAAATAGACCTACCGAAAATAGATTTTACTGACGTGACTCGCTGTTAGGTTTTACAAATTGTTGGTACCGTATGATACGCGATGTGGCGAAGAGTCAAATACTTTAGACGTAACTAAAAGATACATAACATTAAATGAGCATAAATAATATTTAACCAACTAAACCCTTATCTCTAGAGTAGAGGCTGTATGGCTGGCCTTTCCGGGGCCCCAAAACTGGCTGGGGGCACTGGGCTGTAGCCCATTTAGCCCATGCCTTAAGACGGCCCTGACTATCGATAGACTGATCATTTATCATATTTCTACACACAGTTCGAGAGTAGTTGCATGAACATCGGCGGCGGCTGCGTTTGTGATGGTGTAAAAACGACTGCGACCATTGAAAAAGGTACAATATGTAGGTTGTATAGGATGAAACAATTGGCGAATAAGTAGATAAGTCCATAATGAAAAGGGATAATAAAGCTAAACCCTAAACAAATTTTGAAGAAAATTATAAACTTACAAATAGCTCGTACCGAGAGGTCTTCGAGCGGACAAAAACGCGAAACTCGGACCAAATAGATCTTCGTGTAAGTTGTATGGTTTAGTTTCAGTTTAAAACGGTCTCATAATTACTTAACTAATAAAAGGTTTTCTTTAGTTTCTTTATGTAACTGATTTTTTTGTAAAATTGTAATACACAAATAATTTATATTTTATACATGACCTTACTTTTATATATACGAAATATAGTTATTCAACTCAGAATTATTGAAATAAGTACGTTTTTAAGAAAATTTTATTATAGCTGAAATTCTAGAGCTTCATTATTTAATATTGTTATTACAATAACATAACGTTCTAGCCACGATATGCGCAAGGCCTACATGAATGACCGCATCCATTAGAACAGCACTTCTGATTGGAAGGACAAGAATCTGGGGACCTCCTGCAGCTCTCGGCACACGTTCCAAAAGATCCTCCCCTCACCGCTGGACAACGACAAGAGCTACCTTCATATACTATCAAAATAAACAATTCATTAAATTAAAAAAATCTATATAAAGAAATCTCTAAAAGTGAAGTATAAATTATTTATAAAATGCATTTACTAATGCAAATCGTACAGGGGCTAATTTGTCACCTAAAACACCCCAAAACTCTCATCCTATTTATGATTTTTGAAGCAGAGACTTGAGGCACTATTTAGACTAACAGTCAAAAGATAAATTGGAGGAATGGTTAAATAATTTTTTTTAATTAAATTATCTCGGCAGACACTTAAATTTCTATTTATAAGATAAGCTAAATAAATAATGTTATTAAGATAAAGTATTTCCAACAAGCTATGGCGTAGAAGTTCTATCGTACAGAAAATGATCTTAAGTGACTTAAGATGGAAGTACTGATTCTATAGAAGAGGATTTTTGAAACGCTATATAACTGATAAGTAAGATTAACTAAATATTCTGTTCAATCTGTCTCAGACTTTTAACAATATTTGACTTTAAATTTTCAGAAACGTAGGGAGACAAACTGTTTGAATATTTAAAATTGAAATAGCTTTTAAAGATTTTTAAATGATAACTTTATTTGATTCGATTTTCCATTTTTTGGGTTACCTTAAACATCGGGAGACCTAGATTAAAACTATTCTAACTTAAATTTAAATGTTTGAGAAAATCTAATTACTATTTTTGTAATTTAAAAACAAAAAACGTTTTCTTTTATACCATATTTTTCGTGTAAAAAAAACCAAGTACTGAAAATGGTGTTATGATAAATTGAGGTTTACTTCGACTATAAACTCACATGTCAGTTAGGGTTGATTTTCATTAAAGCAAAAAGTGATATTATTATGCTTTTTAAAAAAAATTAAAGAAAGCTTTTTTTAATTTTAACCCATTAAGTTACAGATTAATAAGAATAACAGATTTCCCTATCCCCAAGTATATTCCCGTTGGCGTGGCCGTAACACATATCTCGCACCTGATTAATTAAATGGACGAGCGGACTGTATTGTCCCACCCGTTACAATGGCTCATAACGAGCACAAAAAAAAATAACAGATTTAAAAGCATTAAAATTTATGCTTTTTAGAACAGGATAGTTCATTGAAAGAGTTTATAGGTTTAAAATATATTTACCTTGAACCAGTATCAACAACATCGAAAGGATAATTATTTTAGAGTTCATTTTCTTCTTACGGTCTTCAAACAATCAAAGCTAGCAGCTAAACGTTAACGTCAACGCTCTCGAGTGAAATACTTTAGAAACAGAAATGACCTCCCTTTTAAGCTCTCCTTTTTATGGCGATTTCGAAATTATTTCCGCGAAACACTTCACAAAAGATACGACGTGCTGTGCAAGTTGGTCTTCAAACTGCGATTTTAATCATCGCGACTGATATCAAGCGGTTAGATAGAATAAATTGGTTTGTCAAAATCTGTCAGAGTTGCAGAGGCTACGTGCAGTCAACATTTCATTTAACTTTATCCTTAATAATTATGTGTCAAACGGAATGGTTGGACAAACTATGAGCATATTGTTAAAATCTTTAAGCGACTGAGGTCCGTGTAACAGGTACATGTAGGTTATTTTGTTTTGGCTTTAAATTGGTCTCACAAATTCTTTACTATTATATATATTTTCTTTACTATTGCAAGCTCTTTAAAACGTCAGACAATAACTATAAATATGGTTTTGTTGAGATTTTTATAAAAAAAATAACTTGATGTGGTTCCATGACACGTATCACCGTAAAAAATTTACCTTTACCACCCGATATTAAATTTAAATATGGTTTTCAGGGTAATATACGGCACCCCAATTTTCGTGGTTTTATATTTTCGCCTAAAAATCTACATACAGTTCCTTAATTTTGGTCCGATTTTCATGTAAGTTATAGCTGTGGTTTCCATATAACCTAGAGTTGCAAAACGTTCCTTAATTTTAATTCTAAGTGAGGTTTTTTGGGCAGCGTATACGGACCACCGCAATTTCCAACATTGTAAATCCGCGTGTACGCGCCCGTTTCCCTCTAATAACTTGACACTTAACCTCAATGATTTCTTTACCATTAACTCCTCGCGCACCCGCGGCCATCCTCTCAAAGTTCACAAACCCCGTGTTCTCTCTTCTACCCGTCAGAATCATTTTACTTCTAATGTTATAGATGATTGGAACTCTTTACCTCGGGATATTATTTCTATCTCGAGTCGTTCCACTTTCAGACGTCATACCGCGACATTTCTCCACTTAGTCTCATCCTCTTCGTTTATTATTGTATTCCATTTGTTCTTTATTGTCTGCTATTTGTTATTACTATTGTATACAGTATATATCTGTCATTTGTACGAAGCTCTTACAGAAGCCCACCACTGCATGGAGGCTTGTTGAGCATTTTCTTTGAAATAAATAAAAAAATAATAATCCGCGACTCAACGAAATGGTGCTAGTTCTGTTCCAATTGTTTGTGAATTTTGTAGCCAATTCGTTGATAATACGTCGATGAAAGTTAGAAATGGCAAGAGCCTGTTAGCAAGACGAAAAAAGTTAATCTGACATGTAATCGGGGCTGATTATTTTAAAGTGCGCATCGAATTTTCGAAAACCAATAACGCCAAGAAACCAAACGCATTTACTAATCCGCCTTTTCAGTTTGGTAAATCGTAGCACAGACCAAGCGACTACATTCATAGTTATAAATATTATGTTTGCCTATTTATACTATCAAATCAAATCAAATTTATTAATAGCGATTGACTTAATATATTGCAAAGGATGTATGCGGCTAAGTCAGCGAACGACTTATGCCCCAGGTATAAAGATGAAAATAAATGTTTTTTAATAGTTTACAATCGGTTAAATTAACAAAAGTGGTTTCGATAAATTAAAATGAATAAATAGTAAAAATAAATAATATGTTGCTCCAGATTCAAATTATGATAGCTTTCTGATTGACGTTTTGTTAGTCAAGCACTTAACCACTTCCGGCACGTAAACTCCGAAAAATTAGCCTTTATTGGTCGCTGTATGGTCCTATCACGGCCAACTTTGATGACCGCGCTGTTGTGTGAGCAGTGCGTCATCAAAGTTGACCGTGGTCTGCTTTTGAGTAACCCCTGTGAAAAATTTAAACAATTTGGAGTGTTTTCATTATTTTTTTATTTATATTTTTTATTTTAAGCATTTTAATTTTTTTTTTTTTTTTACAGGGGGTACCCTTAAAATTGGTCAGGTTCCCAAGTTATTTTCAATGGGAAAATTTCCATTTTGTTTTGTCAAAAACATTTTTGGTTGCCATGGCAAAACGGTTGCCCATTGAATAAATTCCCTTTGGGGTTTTTCTAGTTACATGAAGGTCTACCAAACCCCGAGTTTGAACTAAAAGGGTGCGTTACACCTCGGGTCGTCTCCTTGTAAGTTCGGGGTATTCGATTGGCCCTCAAGCGTTCTTAAGCCCGTCGCACACTGGACGGTTGCTCGTCCTAGCAACCGTTGCTGGCATCGCCAACGTTGCTCGTATCGGTGACAATATATCGCACATTATAATAGCCTAAACTCGCGCTGACGCGGGCGACCTGCTGTTCGGACGAACGCACGTTTCATACCGACTTCAACTTGCCTGAACATTTTGACGCTCCTCATAGCTTCGGTTTCAGACGTCACTACATTCCTACTCAATTATCTATTAAGCATACGGGAAAGGGGTACACTAGATTTTTCCGCCAAAAAGAGAGATTGCATAACGCCACGATACACGTGGATATGTTTTCTTTTTGTTGAATTTAATTATTATCAGCCGGCTTATATCGTGGCAGATGACAAAATGTCAATTATTTTTGAAAATAATGAGGGGCGTGAAAACGCAATGAACGATGAAAATGACTGTGATAGTTTAGATTGGGATGAAAAATTTATTTATTTCCATTACAAAGGCCTAAAACATTTTAGTAAAATATTTTTAACCCTTTAATAACCCGGGTTTTTTCATTTTTATAATATAATAAATGCACACCTACTTTAAAATTCTAAAATATCACAAAATTATTAAAATATTTAAAGAGGATAATGATAAATGAAATCAAAATAGCTATACGAAACTATATTTATGCCCGCGTGACAGACACGACGGATATCAAAACAAACGACTGCGCGCGCATCCGATGGGGTTCCTGTTTTCTATAGTAGCGACCTGCGATTCGCCGAAAATGATAGCACGTCAGTGCCAGCGTTCTTACACGCTGACGACAAAAACGTGTTTTGAAAAAAATTGATATCCCGCGCCAGCTTCAACTTGAAGAAATGTTTTTCCAGGCCGCGTTCAGTGACGCTCAAAGGAGGGGAAATTGTTAATTAACCGTTGATCGCCGTTTGCAATCATGACGCCACGTCTTTTGAACGCTTTTTTACGATTGTTGTAAATTTTATAAAATATCGTCTGTCGTGTCGTCTGCAACTTGCCTTCCCGCGTGCTGTGGCGTCACGATTGCGTTTATTAACAAAATAACCGCTCTTCCAGCCGCTTATTTCGTTGACTCTCCGTTTGCAAACGTGACGTCAATCCCGGAAGTGAAAAAAGTCGTAGAGTAGCGAATGCGCATTCAACGGTCCAAACGATTGCTGTTATTGAACACGGCCCCAGTGTGCGACGGGCTTTAGACGAAACAAGACGTACGACGGTCAGAATACACACAATCCTTCTAATGTGTTAAGTTTGTTTGAGTTATTCACAGCAACCTACAACGCCGGTGGCATAACCAATATATATCCACGGCCACACATAATTGTATTAACACCTATTACTTAATTGTTACTTCTATTCATAATTTGAAAGCATCGAAGATTTCTTTTGCTTCTGATCACACTTATTTTTTACTTCGGATCACACTTATTTGTTACTTCAGGTCATACGTTGTAAGCATCGCGTATTACTCCGATAAGTGTCACACTTATGTGTTACTTTTGGTCATATTAGAACGGCCTCCGATAAGTGTTACACTTAATTGTTACTTCGGGTCATACGTTGTAAGCATAATACTCCGATAAGTGTCACAATTATTTGTTACTTCAGGTCATACGTTGTAAGCATCGCGTATTACTCCGATAAGTGTCACACTTATGTGTTACTTTTGGTCATATTAGAATGGCCTCCGATAAGTGTCACACTTAATTGATACTTCGGGTCATACGTTGTAAGCATAGTACTCCGATAAGTGTCACTATTATTTGTTACTTCGGGTCATACGTTGTAAGCATAATACTCCGATAAGTGTCAGACTAATTTGTTACTTTTGGTCATATTAGAACGGCCTTGGAAAATGCCAGAGTGAAATTCTCGTAAATTCTCTATAACCACACGTACTTCCAATGTTGGAGTTGATGGGGGTTACGGGGGGTACTTATACGCGGTCCAAAAAACCTTACTAAGAATTAAAATTAAGCAACGAAATTGCATTTCTAGGATATATGTAAACCACAGCTATTCAAAAATATAACTTTCATGAAAATCGGACTTAAATTAAGGAAAGTTATGTCGACTTTCAGGCGGAAATATAAAACCACGAACATTGGGGTCCGGTAAATAACCCCGAAAACTAAACTTAAATTAAATATTTACTGATATAACCGAAGTTGTAGTTCAACTGAATCCTAACCTATCCAATAATATATTTTTTAACGTTATCGGACTTAATTTTAAAGAAAATATCTACCACATAAAGCGAAATCACCGAAAATAGTAAATTGGGCATTTGCCCAATTTCTTGGGCTCCGATTTGAAAACTTTATGAAAGGCAATCAATGGTAATGTATGTACATTCGAACGAGATATCATTGACTCTTCTAGTTATAACCGTTGAAGAGGTATGCGTGACACGGCGGCATCGGCGGCAACGGCTACACTGTACGTGAGACTAATACACACAAATCCTTAGGATTGTGTGTAAAAAACGTTGCGTACAACTAGAGACAAACCGGCGGCAGCTGTTACAGTGAATAAAAGGAGTACCCCTTTCACTTTCTCAATAAAACATTTGAAAATCAGTTCTTGTATTAGAAATTATTTGTAACTGGTACTCTATATTTATTGACAAGTTGTATTTTTTCAATATGGGAATAGAGGTAAATGTATAAAATGAAAAATAATTCCCTATTGCGTAATGGTAAAGTCCGATTTAAAATCAAACATTTTATTTATTTGATATTACTGCTCAATAATATTTCAGTGCAGTTTTACTTGTGCCGAAAATATTAGAAATGTTTTAAGTAAAAATATGGTATAGGTTGAGAAACCCCTTTCGAAATTCTGTTGACTTGAAATAATATTGACTATTGTAACCTCGTAGCGAAAGGTAAGAAAGGTTTTTTCAGCCGTGACTAGTGGCACCAGTTAGTAAATGTAAAATCTATACTGTAGTTATTTAGACATGACTCTAACGCTAAGGCGGTCGTATTAAAATGGTCTTAGGAGAGAGCGTAGAATGGAGAGCTAGGTTTTATTTAGTCCTTGTCTCTTGGTTTTGAAGTGTTCTTACCCTTTTTGGAAGGTTTTTGGTCGGGGGTGGGGGGAAAAGAACGGAAAGTAAAGAAACAAATTTCAAAACAATTTAATTGAAATTGGGTTCGTTTTTCCTACATGGTACTTCTTCATAATAAAAGGATATCGTAACGTAAATCTCGATTGAAACTTTCACTAAATATTTAAAAATTTTTACGAAAAATGATAAAACGATTGTTGAAAAACCCCAAATTAACGCGCGTCCATACAGGTTTTGAAAAGGAAAGACATTTGAAGTACCCAAAAATAGACTGGGTAGGGCAAAATGTCCGTGGAAATGGTGTAACCGCAATGTCTCGGCGTACTTCGTAAGAGGCGAACCTTCAGGGAAATTTGTCTCAATCCGACGCGATGGATAAAAAACGAAATGAAATTGAGTACACACAACCCCCCGGGGGGATGTATTAAATATATTTTAAATATTAAATTTAAAATTTGATCAAATTTTCAATCATCAACTTAATAAACCCGAGAGGAATTTGATCGGAAATGAATTTTTCGAGTTACCTGGTTGTGAAAATAAGGTAGTGAAACGCAAATGTTTTTTGGAGTTAGAAGGCGATTGTATCAATTGGCGCGAAATTCAAATATGACAAAAGCGCGTACGCCGGTTGCGAGGTCCCGCGAATTGGCCAGAAATCTCACTATAAATTAAAATTTCTTAATGCCACCGAAATGATCAGTACGAACTAAAAATATAATTTTCAACCAAGTCGGTCTTCATTTAAAAAAATGTATGTAGATTTAAAGTCTAATATAGCCATACTAAAATGGGCAAATGACCAACTTGGGGGCCCCGATCTCCAAAATTCATAGCGGGCTACCGAGCGAATGATATTTCCTTTCGATTAAGACATCCCTGGCGCTAACAAGGAGACTACCCGAGGTGTTACACACGGATTTTGTTCAAACTCGGGGGATTGGTAGACCTTCATGTAATTTGAAAAATCCTAAAGGGATTTTATCAATGGGCAACAGGTTTGCCATGGTAACGAAAAATGTTTTTGACAACATAAAATTGGAATTATCCCATTGAAAATAACATGGGATTTTGATCGATTTCCCTGTGAAATTTGTTTTAAAAATTGATCAAAATGTGATAAATTTTATTTTTTTCAATTTTGTAAAATGTTTCACAGGGTGGACCCTTGGAATCGGTCAAAATCCCATGTTATTTTCAGTGGGAAAAATTCCATTTTATGTTGTCAAAAACATTTTTTGTTGCCATGGCAAAACCGTTGCCCATTGAATAAAATCCCTTTAGGATTTTTCAAATTACATGAAGGTCTCCCAATCCTCCGAGTTTGAACAAAATCGGTGTGTAACACCTCGGGTAGTCTCCTCCTAAGTCTAATTCTTGGAGAGTTATGTGGAATACGGCGGCATCGGCATCGGCTACCCACAATCCCTTGGGGATTGAGTGTAAAAAACCAAAGTATCCGGCCAATTAAGCCAATTAAAAAGAGGCCTTAGTGTTCCCAGCTCCCCATGTGGGTTAATTTGTACTTTTTTAAGTAAAGGCTTTAAGTCTAAAAACAACACTAATTAAAAACAGAAAAAAAAACTTTAATCGGAAGTACGAATGGAAGTCTGATTTTCAAAATCCCTTAATAGAAATTTAATAACAAAATAAGTCCACCATAAGCATCTTCCCCGTCATTCACGAAGTCGGTAGGCTTAGCAAGGCCTCGATAAAGTTCGAGATACCCTCTACGTATTCTCCAGACGTTTTTGGTTATTCTCCGAACCTCCGTTATCCTCGAACGCGAAGGCTACGAACAGTTTCGCGTTGGGAGGACGAAACAATACGAGGCGAGACAACGAAGGCCGGGGAATTGCAGTTTTCCCTCAAAACAGGCTTTACTCCAGAGACCCGGGGCTAATTAAAAACCAATTAAACTCGGCCAGTGTGTGGGCGCCGCCGGAAAACCAAAAATTAGAAACCGGGGTGAAAGGGCACGAGCGGTTCTCGTGCGGGGGAAACCCCAACAACAGCCCCCGACGCCCCACTACGCAAACCTCAAAAAAACTAACAAATCTTGTAAAAATTCCCCGGAGCCAACGAGTTCGCTCCAAATCTCTGGTAACCATGACAACCGCGTTTTAAAAAAGCCTCTCCTCCGCGTCTTCATCCTCCCTAGACGAGCTCTACTACGCCTTTGAAGGCAGACTCGGGGGTAAAGTCCGCGCGCGCTACGTCGTGCAAGGTAACTTACGTAAGGGATAAATCAAAGTTGATCTGACAGCGTAGTCAAACGTAATTCGGGTACAGTCCCCTAATGGAGTTTGTACCAGATAAAGTCGGTTATATACGACAGTGGAGGGCGGAGTATAACGCCGATTTGATTTGGGTCGGCGGCGGCGTTTCGCGAAAATCACCCGGCGGCGGTGCGGCGTGCCGATTTTTCAAAAATCCTCACCAGCGTTGAATTTTATCGGCGGCGGCGCGAAAGGTGAAAAGTTTCAAAATTTTCAAAAATGTTTTAGAAGGAAAAAAATATAAAGTTACGTAGAAAATCTCCAAAAAAATTCGGCGGCGGGATCAAAATTATTCGGCGGCGGGATCAAAATTTATCGGCGGCGGCGTCAGCGGCGCGCCGAAAAGAAATTGTCTCGGCGGCGGCGGTTCTACGCCAGATAAAATATCGGCGACGGCGGCGTTGGATCGGCGGCGCTTGGCTCTAGTGGAGAGGCCAAAAATTTTAAGAGGATCTCTCAAACGCTCGTGACGTATAGAATGTAAACCGCAAGGTCGGCAGGAAAGGCGGCCGATAGGAGCGTCGTTCGAAAGGAGAGGGGGGAGGGGTGGAACGAGCGATATATTTATTTTAGGAGAGATTCAATTTCCACCCCTCCCTCACCTTTTCCCACGCGCCGTTCCTCTTCTACCGCCATCTAGTGTCTCTTTTATCTCAGCGCGAGAGAGAGGAGGGAAAACAGCTCCGGGAGCTGGCTAAAAATGCAAATTATTGCCCAGTTTTAAATCAAGGGGAAAGCGAGGGACTTATTGATTCCTCAGACTATAAGGAACAGCGCGGGGGGGGGTAGAGAAGGGGGGGAGACACTCTTTGCGGCGAAGAAGAACGCGCGGGGGTAGGCGCCAAAGGGGACCCACAGGCTGATTATCACCCCGAGAAAATCTGCCAAAAAGGAAAATGAGATTTTAAAAAGACGAGGGAGTCCGTTTGCATAATACGAGCGCGTGCGTTGGACGGGGGAGGGGGAGGGGGAGGGGGAGGGGGAGGGGGTATAAAATTCAAAGGCCCGCGGTTGTTTCGCGGCGGGGGCCAGGTTAAGGCGATTGATTTTAATTATCTTCGGCCCACCCCCGTGACAAAGAGACAATTACGGTTACAAAATTTTCAAAACCTTCTTACTAAAAAAATATATAACGTATAACCAAGAATGCAATCGGGATGAACGGAGAATACATAAGCGTTGTTTTCATGATTCCCAGAAGGTATAACCATAAGTAACATAATACCTCTAAGTATGACATTAGGAATTGTTTTTACTACATCCTTTCTTCACAGTGACGCCAAAATAATTTCTTATAGCGCCCCTCGGTAGCACTGTGGTTACGCAACAGACGATTTTTTTGGAGTACTATATGATTGGCTGAATTTGTACTCTGACTCCTTTTGGATGACCAATAGAAAAATTCAAATCACAAAGAGGGTTCAACTTCCGGGTTACAGAGTTGCTAGTCGTTTTACTGATTTGTCTTTGGTGAAGAAAGGACGAAGCAAGAAAAAATGTACGAGCAAGACTACAAGTGTCATACTTAGAAGTAGTATGTTACTTATGTTATATTGTAAAAAGCAAAGGTGCCTTGCTGAAACGAAATGGAAGGAATGCGAGGGTTCGTAAGTAGGGTTGTTTTATCGAATGGGAACAACGAAAGTACGAATGGGAACAACGAAAGTACGAATGGGAACAACGAAAGTACGAATGGGAACAACGAAAGTACGAAGGGGCCAACGAAAGTACGAAGGGGCCAACGAAAGTACGAAGGGGCCAACGAAAGTACGAAGGGGCCAACGAAAGTACGAAGGGGCCAACGAAAGTACGAAGGGGCCAACGAAAGTACGAAGGGGCCAACGAAAGTACGAAGGGGCCAACGAAAGTACGAAGGGGCCAACGAAAGTACGAAGGGGCCAACGAAAGTACGAAGGGGCCAACGAAAGTACGAAGGGGCCAACGAAAGTACGAAGGGGCCAACGAAAGTACGAAGGGGCCAACGAAAGTACGAAGGGGCCAACGAAAGTACGAAGGGGCCAACGAAAGTACGAAGGGGCCAACGAAAGTACGAAGGGGCCAACGAAAGTACGAAGGGGCCAACGAAAGTACGAAGGGGCCAACGAAAGTACGAAGGGGCCAACGAAAGTACGAAGGGGCCAACGAAAGTACGAAGGGGCCAACGAAAGTACGAAGGGGCCAACGAAAGTACGAAGGGGCCAACGAAAGTTCGAAGGGGCCAACGAAAGTTCGAAGGGGCCAACGAAAGTTCGAAGGGGCCAACGAAAGTTCGAAAGGGTTTAAGAAAGTCTATGAAAAAAATTCAATTTATTAAATTTCTTCTTAGAAATAGGACCTACGCAAGTCTTAAAACAGCACTGTTAGTAAGAAATAAATTAGTCCCGTACGGTTTGTTAGGCGGATTAAAGCAAATTATTTAGATGCCCGCAATCCTCCCCCGGGGGACAAAACACGTGTACAGTGTATAAAATATTTTATTACGCTAGTTCCAAAGCTCCCAAATTTCGTTAGGTATACCCGAATATATCGCGGCTATATTGTTTCGAATCATATCGTCTCGAAGCGGCCTTTATTTCGTCAAGTGTAAAAATAGCTCAGTCGAAAGCGTGGTACGAATAGAATATTATTCTAATCCAACGTAATGGGCATCCCTTCAAATTGGAGCGACGTTGCTCAACGGGCCGATATTAGGACCAAAATTGCCCCAGGCCTTAGAGAAGGGTTCGAAATCCCGGGAGAAAATACGTACGTAAAAATATTTCAATGATGGCCGTTTAAGCCCGTAACGACTTAATAGAAGCGTCGAAACAGCCCATCGGGACGCGCCGTACATCAAAACCCCGACGCTCTCCGAGAGAACGACCGACCAAACCCATCAACGACTGTCCCTTTATTTATTTATTTATTTCGATCATCGCGCCGAGTCGACCATTAAACGGCCCTTAAAATGTAACTCCGCGGCCAGCAAAAAAACAGACGCCATCGCGAATGGAAAAATATCACCACCTCTTTCCGCAACAAAAAAAAATAGAATAAAAAATCCGGTAACCTTTTGACGACGCTAATTTATACCGGTGACGCCGAAGTCAACCTCAATTTGCAATGGCACACCCGAATTACCAAGCTACTTTAAACAAACGATGTAAAACGCTGGCCACGGTTGACAAAGAACTATTACTAAGAGTACCGTCGCTGAGAGGGGGAGAAAGACCAAAAAAATAGCAATAAATAAGGCGGGGGTTCGTTGGCAGGCTGATTTTGACACCAAAGGGGTTTTAAGAGAAGAGACGCCAAAATTTGTTATGTATTTAGGCGCTCAAAAAGCGTGAGCGAAAGACATCGGAGGATAAATCTTTCAACCCGCGAAGCGGAGTCATCCTCCCAGCAGCGACGGAGTGGACTGATAGAAAAAATCATTCCGGGCGCGTATCCCAAAAGGGCGGATGCAATGGACGGGTGGGGGATTCTCCCGCTCGGATCGTTTTATTCCATAAGATGCTCAATTTTTCTCAACGCGATCATTTCCATCCTCCCCCCACCAAGCATCCGCATCGGATAAGGATGCTGGGGACGGTGCCCATCGACGAAACCGATCTTAGTCGAGCGTTCGGGTCGCCGTAACGTTCCCTCCTCCTCTTACCTCGTCGACAGTGTCAGGTGAGGGTCGCGGGGGCCGCTCGACCGCCGTTTTGGTTTAAGGCTAGCGAGAGGAGAGCCCGATATAAGAATGGCCTTTTTGGAAGAACATTAGGGCTTGTTTTCTAGGCGTTCTAAATCTATCACTGTCTCGAGATTCCCGCTAGAATCTACTGGAGTTCCCCTAAAAAAGAGAGAGTGAGAGCTAGCCACCCTCGGCTCCCCGAAAAAAAACGAGAGAAAAAACACATCATTTTGCAAAAATGACAACATATAGGGGCGAACCCGCGGAGATCGAGAGAGAGAGAGAGAGAGGAGTGTTCCAGAGACCGGGAGACGGAGAGGACGGTGACGTCGTCATGGCAACGACGGGAGAAAAATTGCGCGAGGAAATCCCCCGCGCGCGCGACACGCGAAAATCGAGAGCGCGAGCGGCGGAGTAACACCCCCGACATCCTTCCCGCCCGAATAACGAGAAATTTGGGCATATTATTCATATTATCAAGTACAACTGCCGCCAAAATAGTCGAGGTTGTTCTGGTAATTTTAAAGAAAATATATCGAAAGGGAAATACTCTAGAGTCTATACGACCGAACAAGTTGGAGACGACGCGAATAAACGTTTCACACTCAAATCTGCATTATAGGTACACGCGTGACGTCATCGGCTTACGTTAAAAACCTAGGGTGCATCGAATTAACAAGAAAATACCTTTATTTTAGGGTTTTGTAATAGAAAAATATTAAATCAAGAACAATTTGGCGAGCCTTTTTTTAAACGACACGTTTAATTTTAATGTGCAATTATTTAAATTGTATATGTAATTTAAATTAATTTAATTTTAATGTGCAATTATTTAAATTGTATATTTAATTTTAATGTACAATTATTTAAATTGTATATTTAATTTTAATGTACAATTATTTAAATTGTATATTTAATTTAAATTACATTTAATTTTAATGTACAATTATTTAAATTGTATATTTAATTTCAATTACATTTAATTTTAATGTAGAATTATTTAAATTGTATATTTAATTTAAATTACATTTAATTTTAATGTACAATTATTTAAATTGTATATTTAATTTAAATTACATTTAATTTTTAATAAATAAAACATCCTTCAAGGAAATCGCCAAGAAGAAATATTCCCGGGACCAGCAAAGACTGTTTTATATAGTGCTTGTTGAAATAATGGAAACTTTTCACCTGTAAGCAGGACGTCGTATTTTTGCTAAGCCTTAATATGTCAAAAAAAGCTACCTGGTTAAAAGGGAACACTTGTTGCATACCGTACAAGTGAAAAGTTTCCATTATTTTAACAAGCACTATATAAACAGTGACTCGCGGGTCTGGTCTCTCGGCAATATTACTTCTTGGCGATTTCCTTGAAGATGATTTATTGAAGCGCCTATTGCGGTTACTTTACTCAAAAATGTTTATGACCAACAATTTTTGTTACTTTAAAACTTTCCAATGATAATGTTTTATTGGCGCTGCCATCTTGAATTTTCATTACCAACTAATTCGAAAGCAGCTTTACAAATCTAGCGAGAAGATTGACGTCAGTCGCTATTGCTTCCGGGTTGAAAAATCATCCAAGTTTCTTTTGGTACGTTTCTTATAGTGTATTACTGTTATTAAAAGCATATTTGTCATTTAATTGATAAGGCTATAACAGTCACTTACAAGTTGTAAATAATTAGTGTAGGTTGTCATTTACATATTTCGACTTTGGAGTCATTATATTTTATTTATTATACTTCATTATGCGAATACGCTTCTAATTTAGTCATCTGCTTGTTCAACAAGATTTAAGCACACACCATCCCCGATGTATTAACTATATTTTAAAAACTTAAATTTGAACAAATTTGCAATCATCTTGTACATTAACGTACGTAGAGATACGAATCGGTAATTTACCCTGGTAATTTACGCGGTAAATTACCCTGGTAACAGTAATTTACAATTTTCTCAAGTAAATTACGAAAATGGTAATTACCCTGGTAATTACCAGGGTAATTTACTGTGGTAAATTACGATGGTAATTTACCATCGTACTCGTGTTTCACGTTCTCAATTTTCTTTGATCTTTCGGGCTAAAATGTACCTAAAATACGTGGCACAAGATTACAAAACTCAAAACCTAACGTTATTTGCGTTTTAGTGTATTTTTGCATCGTTTAATAATGTAATTTAACTCCAGCAAACACTAGGTCATAGGCGTAACGCACTAACTCGAAGAGCTAGGCATCGCTGCGCCACCTAGATTCGTTTTGGTAGCGAATTTCCAAGGAGTCGAAGGCCGTGTTAGAATAGTTTGATACGTTTAATAGGAAGAATACTTGTGTCTAGCCCTGTTTAAGAAAAATCACATTCATGATTCATCTGTCGTCTGCTAAAATGTTAATCGTATTTTCACTTGGTTATTCCGAGCATCTGCGTTGGTTTAGCGTTACTTCGAAGTAGTCTAGCGAAAGAATATAGTATTCTTTCTATAATGTCATATCATTTAAATAAGTAAATAAAGTTTATTTGGTAAATATGGGTAAAAAAAGAAAGTAGACCTAGTTATTCAGAAATATTTTGATCAACAAACGGTTTCTTCTTTTTATTCCTTGTTTTAATTGTAAAAAAAACCTTTTTAAAAATAAAAGAAAATTTCGGTAATTTACCGCAACACGGTAAATTACGCGGTAAATTACCGCGTAATTTACTGATTTCCTAAATTACCGTAATTTAAGAACTCTATGCGTACGTCAGTTGTGGTAAGAAATGTCACATAAAATTAAAATTTCTAAATGCAACTGAAAACGTAGTTCAGAAATGATCAGTACTAACTAAAAATATATTTTTTTTTTAAATAGGCGGTCCTAATTTAAAAAAAGCGTGCATATCTAAAGTCGAATATCACCAAATGACCACGATCTCAAAAATCCATAACGGGCTACCGAGCGCATGATATTTCCTTTCGATTACGATATCCCTGGCCCTTCTAAGCCTAATTTTTAGAGATTTATGTGGAATACGGCGGAATGGACATCGGCATCGGCTACACTGTACGTGAGTCCAATACACACAAATCCTTTACGAATGGTGTGTAAAAACGAAATAATTTTCAAACAGTCCAATAAACAAATCTTGAATCTAAAATCTCACAATTTAATATTTTTTGGACAAAATTTCTAAATGAAATAATGAATATTTCAACGGTACATTCAGTTATTTTTTTCAAGATTTCCAAGTATATGTTTTGGTGACAGCAATACCGACGCCGCGTAGACAGTCAATAAGAAAGTTTCAAAGGTGGGGTTCAATCGCGTACAGTATATTCAATCTCTGCATTTCAAAAATAGCAAAATACTTTTCCGAAAAACCTTATTTTTCTTAGCATTCTAGGAAAAAGCGACAAAAAAACGATAAAATAAAATCCTGATGGGAAGTGTACAAAACCGCATTATAAGATACAAAATAAAGGCGCATTATAAGAGCGATTCTTATCACTATAAATTCGCCAGGCTCTTCCCTTAAAAGGGAATAAAATATACGACCAACGAATTCAAAATTCAACTTCTATTAAATTTTTATCCTACGAAATGATAAAAATAAAAGTCCGGAAGAAAAATAAAGAAAACTAAAAAAAAAAGGCAAAAGAAAATATATAAAACGGGAAAAAAGCCCCCTAAGAAATATTTACAAGCGATTGATTCTGGCTTGGCACTTTTTAGCTATTCCTAACACAATGCATCCTCCTTAGCAGAGAGGATGGAGAGACGAGAGAAAAAAGAAGCTCAAGATGAGAGAGAGAGAGAGTTACAGAGCATCTCTTTTGGTTCCGCGCGCTCATCTTTGGGAAAAAGTTCACGTGCAAGCGCGTGCTTCTATAATCCCCCCCCCCGTCCTTCGTCGATAGTAAAGAGAAAAGAGAGTAGGCACGGGGGGGGGGGGGGTTATCTTATTCTTCGTAGTCTTCTCACTGGTCTATTAGATCTATTCTCGTGCATCTATCAATGTTCCCTTCCAAAGAGGCTTATTCCGAAGTTAAGCCGCCAGTGATGAAAATACCCTACGAAGGGGTCAAGTTTGCGAGCCATTTCCCGACATTCGACCGTTAGTTAAGCTTTCGGTTTATAAGTATACGGTAGGAGAGGCTAGCGCATTTGTCTTATTAGGCTTAAGAGGAATGGAACACGCTCAGGCCTAAAAACACGACGTCGAAGACAAGACGAATAAATATTCCGTGTTTTTATCAGACTCGGGAATTACCGAGTTTCTGCGGGTCATTTGCAATGCTAACTATGATTATTTCATTTTTTTCTTTTAGTTTTTTCTTTTCAAGTATTTTTTTTTACTCTGGGTACGTTAAGGAAAGTTAAAAAGGTAGTCGTGAAATACTTCGCTTTTAATGTACGCAAATGCGTTGCTTTTAATTCAAAATTAGCATATTTCTTAATATAAAACTGTTTGCGATAGTAAGCTATATTATAGCTAAGAAAGTTCGATGTTTGTCAAAATAATACGGCAATTTGAAGTTCTTTCATTTTGCACAATTTATTTATAATGAAGTGTGAAATATTAAACCAGCCAACCCTGGTTTAAACCATAAATTATAAATCTTTTAAGTTTCCCGTAACATGATTAACGTGTTTTCGACGTAAAGTCTTAAATGTTATTATTTTTATTTTTATGTTATCCAAATTTGGTTCGTATTTTAGTAATCACTTAAGCCTTTGGAATTCGCAATGAGGCAAAACTTGGTGCGCTTGCGCGGATGTAGTTACGCATTTTCAAACCGGGAGAGAGATGCTAACTAAAAATTTAACCTTTCAGCAGAGCCGGAACGTCCTTGTGTTGATTTGTGCATGGCCTAACATTATAGCCAAATAAGATAAGACTAAAAGATACTGCTAGTATAAATAAAAGTTTATAATATTAAGAACATTTAAAATTCTCCAACCTTCAATAAATAAAGTACCTTAAAGTTTTAAATCCCAAAAGTTAATTTGTCAATTCCATAAAAATAGACCATATTTATCCAAGAACCATCGTTTATTTCGAGTTACCACAATTTCGTATCGAACATTGTTGCCACAGTTTCAGATTAAAATTCCCTGACATTTAAAAATATTTCCCTAGAAACGTATGGAGAATTTCCCTGACTTATTTTATTCTAAGACTTTAAAATTGTTAACCAATATTTCAGTAAATATTTCCTATTTGCAACCATTTCCAAGGTTTTCAATAAACTAAAACTGGGGATTTTCTCCACTTATTTTACGTCAAAATTTAATTGCACGCAAAATTAAAATTCCCCCGACTTTTATGTTGATTTTTAGAGTCATTTTCAAATGTCCCGACTTTACCAGGAATTTCAGGGTATCCAGGTACTGTGGCAACCCTGTCGAAGTAGCGAAATGTAGTCACGAAAATAAAACCTGTAGCGAGACAAAAGGGATATAAACAGGGAAAAAGGTGTAATTGAAAATTTCCCACATGTTCGCGCGAATCTTTAGCCCCAAAAATAGGTCACGCAATGTGTGTATACATATATTTAAACTACCATAAATGCCAATTAGTCTCCTACGTAAAACGAAGGTAAAAAAGGGATGGTTAGTGCCGCGTGAAGAAGTAAGAAAATAATAAATAATTACAAAAACTGTTTCTTATCTTTAGTACAGAGAGGTTGGCCCCGAGTTAAATTGGGTTACAGTCCATTACGGAGTTCACAGTGTTAAAACTAATTGGCGCTTCGCACGATCTTAGACGGGGGAAATAAAGCTAAACGAAAAAGAGGGCTAAAGGCAATCCCGAAACAAAACTATAATCTTGGCCCGATAACTGTTCCAAGTCGAGGGGGTAACCACTTCGTGAAAATCTGTACAACGAATACAATCAGATGAAAGTTTAGAGTTGTTAATTTTTCTCAATATGGAAAATTCTCGGCTAGTCTAGAGGTTTAGTTTTACTTTTGGATTTGAAAAAACGAGGCGAAAATTAAATTTGAGAACCATATTATACTAAACATGGAATGAAAATCTTTTTTTTTTCGGTAAAAAACGGAAATTTTAAAAGAAAAAGGCTAATTTTCCGGACAATTTTTCTAGCGAAAAATATTCCGAATTACAACTCTAGATGAAACTGAGTACAGCCTTTGGTTTGTTAAATCTATAATCAATAAATGTTTCAATAAAAAATCCAAACATATAAATATAAAGTATTCTCTTACGTCACAAGACAGAGCATTATAAGTACCATCTTAGCAAGCGCACTAGAAAATCCGAAATTCCTCGCGACTCAATCACGCATTCGTAGCCTTGAGACAGTGACGTACAAGGAACATTTAAACAAGAAGGCCAAGTTACTTTAGAGAGACATCTATTACGTAATCAAACCTACGATTTGGGTACATTTGTTCGAATTTCATTCGTCCGAACGGTGGTACAAATGTCCGAATGATCATATGTCCGAAAACGTATTTCATTTGCCGAAAATTTTTTCACAACTTTTGTTGGTGATTTAGTCGTTCAATTTATGTTAACTTTACTGGCGAATTTCATTTGTTCGAATAATCGTTTGTCCGTTTTTTCGAACATTAGGAATTGTTTTTTTTAAATATCGTTAATATAAGAAAATAGTAACATTAACGTGAACCTAACCTAACCTAAAATATCCACAACATTCAACGCAATTCCCACTTACTATATCGGCCAAAGGAAAAATGGACATAATAGGATACTAATTTAGCGACAAAATTCGGACAAGTGATGCTACCGATTCGGACGAATGATACAAACAAGTTGTCCAATTCGAACAATTGAAACATTTTTTATTTCGGCGGTTCGGACGAATGAAATTCGAACATTTGTTCCACCGTTCGGACGATTGAAATTCGAACAAATGTACCTAACCCAAACCTACAGGCTTGTAACACCGAATACGGAGAGTGATCGGCCCAAGTTTGATCTTGGCCAGCTACGGATTGAAATAGGCGCTGTGCGAACGAGCCCTAATTGCTACAATTAAAATTCCGACGTAATATTAATCACGCAAGCTTAGGCGGAGGGGTCCGGGGCCCCTTAACGCCGCACGACACGCGCGTTTTAATCAACTTTCAGGGGTGGCCAACAGAACGCCGTCATAAAGAAAACAAAGCGCGGAACAAGTTTTCCCGGCCAAGAAACGAGAGTTTCCCTAATTTGCGCCGCGTTGTTCATCAGCTGGAAAAACATCAGCGCCGTAGAGGTTGGGCTTCACCGTATACATGGTCAGTACAAATTGCGCGGACGGAGGTTAGGAAGTAAGAGTGCTAGCAGTTGATGCGTTTTTAAAAGTTAGTGACGTCACAGCCGTAGCTTCCGTAGTGGTTGTCATGAAAACTCCGTTTTTTCTCAATAGACATTTAACATTGGTGACGTCGCAGGGTTTCAAGCTGCTCGCACTCTATAGACGATTAAATAAAATCTGTTCAGCGATTTGCCTAGAAGGAGTAATACAGAGAGTCAGGACATACTTGTAAAAACGTTATATTTTAAGGCGCAAGCTGCTTAATATTTCCATATAGAGGGCTCCCACTCAAATCTTCAATTTTTTATAGCAAAAATAGGATTATATTTCTAAAATACAAGACTTTATAGGACTATTTTTTCAAATTATAGGATTTTATGCTATTTAATTTACTAACTGTATTCATTTAAAAACAAAATCTATATTTAGTGAAATAAAACTTTGTTTTCACTTAAAAAATAGAAACTATTTAACCATTTTATCACCAAAATATACTAGTAGCTAACAATAACAAAAGTATAGACTAGAGTGACTTTGTATAGGATCTATAAAAATATAGAATGTTATAGGACAGTTTTGAAAATATAGGATTTTATAAGAATTATAGATATTCTGTAGGCTCTGCCATGTAGAGGGGCTCGAAAAAAATGCGAGCGCGCTATCGACTTCAGCCTTACAAATAAAACTAACATAAACACGTTACTATTTTATTCAGTACAAGGGGGAAAGAAAATGAGAGCGGCATTTATTGAAGCGCTTAACAGTGGTGATTCAAGTTCGGTACTAGTGTTGTTAATTTTCCGGAAAAATAAAATGCGGAAAATTTTCCGCAAATCGGAAAAATAAAAATTTTTAAACATAAATTACCTTTTAAGGGTTTTTAATGTTTTTAACTTTTTATCGATATAAAATGTCTAATATCAGTAAACAAACTACAAAACATTAATAGCGTTACATTGTTAATCAGTTTAAACTAGTCTAGAGGTTTAGTTTTACCGCTTTATTTCAATTTGCAAACAATATATTAGACTAATCATGGAATAAAAACTTTTTTTTATTTTTTTCGGAAAAATACGGAAAATTTTCCGGAAAAAAGGCCTCGGTCATTTTCCGGAAAATTTTCCGAGCGAGAAATTTTCCGCGGAAAATTTTCTGACTTACAACACTATTCGGTACCAACGCGGCTCTTTCACTTTAGTGCAGATATAAACCGCAAGATGGAGTTGTCAACGGGCGAGGAGTTGGGAATTTTTTAAACTTACATACTATAGTAATTGATTTCTATAACTCGTAATTCGATTAATTTTGGAGATAAGAGTTTAGATATCACAATAATGTAATAGCTCGATTCACTTTGTACCGTTTAAGCTTCCACTTGCTGTCACTAGGTGGCAGCGGCTACCTACAAATATGCATTTCCCCTACACCTCGCCGGGTCTTAACCAAGGTTGGTAAAACATGACAGGCAGGCTCTTCTCTACCATTGGACTAGGTAGGGTATTCATTAAAGACCCGGCAATATGAACAAGATGTCCCGGACATAAGTACACAACCCCCCCCCCGATGTATTAACTATATTTCAAATATTAAATTTATATTTGAACAAATTTCCAATAATTTTGTATAGATAAATTAATCACCAAAATAAAACTTTCGGTTAACTCTTTATTTAGGAATATTATTCGCGGTTATAAAAGAATTTATATGACTAAAATAAGTTTTTATTCGTATAATTTTCGGCTATGGATAAAACAAATAAAACGGATATTTCTTATCCAATCGAGGAGCTCTACGCCTGTATCAATTGGCACGAAATTCAAATAGGACAATAGTGCGTACGCAGGTTGTGGGGTCCCGCGAATTGACCAAAAAATCTCACTTAAAATTAAAAATTCTTAATGGAACCGAAATCGTAGTTCAGAAATGATCAGTACCAACTAAAAATATAATATTCAAACAATTCATTCTTAATTTTAAAAAAGTACGTACATTTTAAGACGAAAATCTCCAAAAATCACTTAAATGGGCAAATACCCCACTTCCGGGGCCCAGACCCCAAAAATTATAAAAATCCCGGCGAGGCTATAATAGTGCCTACCGATTGAGATATCAATCGCCTTTGTACCACTAACATACCGCGAGCAATCGTGTGTACGGCGACGGCGGCTACACAATACGTGATCGTAATACACACAAATCCCTTAGGATTGTGTGTAAAAACCACAAAAGTGGGCAAATGGCCGCAAATGCCCCACTCCTCGGGATCCGATCCCAAAAATTATAAAAATCCCGGCGAGGCTTTAATAGTGCCGAGCGATTGAGATATCAATCGCCTTTGTACCACTAACGTACCGCGAGCAATCGTGTGTACGGCGACGGCGGCTACACAATACGTGATCGTAATACACACAAATCCCTTAGGATTGTGTGTAAAAACCACAAAAGTGGGCAAATGGCCGCAAATGCCCCACTCCTCGGGATCCGATCTCAAAATTATAAAAATCCCGGCGAGGCTTTAATAGTGCCGAGCGATTGAGATATCAATCGCCTTTGTACCACTACAGTACCGCGAGCAATCGTGTGTACGGAGGTAGGGCATAACAAATATTTAGGGTCACACTTATTTATTACGTTTAGGGTCACACATAATTATTACGCTGCTGGTCCATTTTGTTAGTGTCACGCTTATTTATTACTTCTGGTCAGAAAGATACCTCTGGCCATAAAAATATTTAGTGGCACACTTATTTTTGACTTCTGGGCATAAAAAATATTTAGTGGCACACTTATTTTTGACTTCTGGGCATAAAAAATATTTAGTGGCACACTTATTTTTAACTTCTGGGCATATTTTATTAGTGGCACACTTATTTATTACTTCTGGCCAGAAAGATATCTTTGGTCATAAAAATATTTAGTGGCACACTTATTTTTGACTTCTGGGCATAAAAAGTATTTAGGGTCACACTTATTTATTACGCTCCTGGTCATACGGTCATACGTTATTCTTATTTCAGGTGGGCTTTCAATGGAATTCGAATATAGCTTCAGCGCGTAAAGAATTCAGGTAGCGAAAAATAGGAAAAACCACTAAAGTGGGCAAATGCCCCACTTCTCTGGCTCCGATCCCAAAAATTATGAAAATCCCGTCAAGGCTATAATAGTGCCCACCGATTGAGATATCAATCGGCTTTGTACCACTACCGTACCGCGAGCAATGATGTGTACGGCAGCGGCGGCGGCGGCTACACAGTAGGTGATCGTAAAAAGGTGCCCGATACTATTAGCCCAGGGATGCCTGAAAGGTTAACAGACGGCAATGATGACAGGTTTAAACTTTAATGCAACGTTTCGCATTAGAAACTTCATTTTTTATACCAAATATAGTTTTCATAATATAACACGTTAACTAAAAAATTCAGATAAAACCGTAGTCAATGACGTCGCAAACTAGGCGCGATAAAATTATCGTAAATTTAATTTTTATATTAAATACACTTACCGACGGTATTTTATCAAGTGAGTTACATTTAGTTTCTATTCCGAAAACCTATTTGAAACTTACTCTTTAAATATACGACATAATTTACGAAAATTTCTAATTTTATAACAAAATTTTGAAAACTGGTTTTGTACTTCAATTGTAAAATCAGTAGTTTACCAGAACCCAATAAAATGACCGGGCGAAGCGAGTTCTTGCGCTAGAAACGAAATCCTGTTGCGGTATACAAATATTCACGGTTACGAAGCTGAATCTTATATCGAAACTGATTCGGACCAATATTTATGCAGGGTTCCCGAAAAATTTAAGATTCAAATTCCCCGTTTTCCATAACCATAAGAGATTTTTCCCTGACTTTTTAAGGCGAAATTGTTTATTTTATATTTTACTTTTATCAGAAGTTAATAAATTTCAATGGACTTATATTTCAGTAAAAAGGTTATCGCCATGTTGTAAAAAAATTAGCCAAGCTTTCAAGGAAATAAATGATAATCATAGAATTTGTCATAGATCTAGAGTAAAATTAACTTCAAAAAGTGTCAAAATAAAATTGAATTCCTTTAATTTTCCCTGAATTTTCACAAATTCTTAAAATTCCCAGACTTTTCCCTGTCATGTGGCAACCCTGTTACGGTAAATTCAATTTGAATAACAAATAAATTACTTAATTACTAAAGCAATAATTTTAAAACCAAGTAACAACTGTGATTTATTTAATTAGCGCTTCCTAAATTCAAAAAAGGTCATGGAAAAATAACAAAATCATTAAAAATGTTAAGATTGGCAACAGATATCTCTGAAATATTGCTAGACTCGCAATCCGCAAAACAGTCCCGGTAGCAATCCCCTTGAAGCTCATAAAACGAAACCGTAATTCAAATTCATAATCCTGCCACGTTCGAAGGGTATCAATCCATCTTTATATTTTGAGAATCCGAAACTAACGCATCGCGCATGTTCTGCAGGTAAATTCGCGAAAAGATAGCGTGAAAGCGAAGGTGTATGCATAGCGCCATCCGGATTTTGCCTCGCCACGAGCGCACCAAGGCAGGGGCGCACTAAGGGCGGGCACGGGGGGAAGCCCCTCGCTATTAGCGGATTCTTCTTATGTAAGAGAAAGGAAACGGCGAGGAGGGTCGCGAGCTTTTGGAACGAATTTTGGCGCGCAATCCATCGAATTTCCCAGGGGGCACTCGTGACTGCTACAAACTTAATAAGAGTGTGTGTAGCGCCCCCATTCGGATAAAGGCAGAAACTGAAAGTGCGCGCGGAAAGAAATGACGGAAAGGGAAGGGGGGGGGGCGAAGAAGGGCTAATATAAGATTATTCATCACCTATTATTTCATATTATATAACGCTCACGCGAAGAAGCCCCCCCCCCCCCGGGCTTTTCCTTCCTTTTAAAAGGCACAGCCTAGAGGCAAAAAATGGCGCCCCTTCTTCAACCGGAACCCCCCCCCCCCCTTCCTTATGCCCCTACGTGACTGCTTCTCCTCAATGACTGGGCGTTAAAACGGGAAGTTCCTTTCGGCAGGTAACATTAAGCGTCGCCGAACAACTTTTATTTCTTTATCCGACCAAAAGCTCAGAAAATAATATTTGCGCGTATTTCGCGAAAAATTCGAGTAACTTTATGCACATTTTGGGTTGTAAGTTTCACTACAATGATATAGTGACGACAGTTTTGAAGCGTTCGATCGAATTGAAAGAAATTGCAAAATGGACTCAAAATATTAAACCTTCATTTTTAAATTCCAAGACAAGACCTTTAAATAAAGTAGCTTGGCCCTCTTGTTTATACGTTTCTTTGAAGTCACTGTCTCTTGCTTTTACAAATCGAGGAGTGTGTGAGAGAACCGTGAGGAATTGCGCTACGATTATTCTAATAAAGATCTGTCTTTTGACGTAGTAGAAACATTTTATATTTATAATTTTTGTTCAATAATTGTTTCTACAAAAAAAATGAATAAAAACTAAAAAAAATAAAATGCCACTGTTAAATTAAAGTAAGAAGAACATGAAAGGTAAACAGCTTGCGTGCAATAAAGCAAAATTTCCAGTTCCCTAGGGTCCTAACCGAGAAAAACCCATATGCGTTTCTTATCTATTGTTTCCTAACTTTGAGTATATAAATACATGTGCCACAATTAAAACATCAGTTCGCTCCTTTAAGTAACCCTACAAAGTGTTCCGTTCTCTTTAATTATGTGGTCTAAATAAACAGTTTTATTTTTAAATACTGTCTATTTCATCAACTTTGCTGGTGGAGAATCAAATACAAATACTTCAACAAAAATACTCGCAAGTTTTTAAGTTGTTTCAAAGTTCTCCCATTACCTTAAAGGCGGGAGGGCAGAGGAGGGGGGAAATAGTTCATGATGGCTCGTGGCATTTTAAACTTTTTCCAATATTTCCTCTTAAAGGTCGACCGGAAAGAGTTGGACTATCAAGCGTGACGTCATTCTCCTATTTGTTCCGATTGTCCGAAATGCGGGGGGGAGGAGGACGAGAACAGAGGGGAAAAAACTCAATTTTTACGGAGTTCCAGATTTGAGATGAAACGGGGGCGGGGGAGGGGGAGGGGGGCGCGGGACAAAAGCGACAGTTGCCAAAATACTCGGGGGCTTTTTTCTACCACGCGCGAATCTCCGGCAACTCAATCCGGCAAAGATGGTCAGAGAGGCCGGAGAAAGATGAAAAGCTACCGGGAGCGGAGGACGATGGGAGGCCAGATCGAGGGGGGGGGGGGGCGAAAGGGGGAGGGAAAAGGTAGTAAATGAATGGTGCCGTCCACAATGGCAATGCTAGTCGATAATTCAATAATTTTATCGCTTCTTCCGATAGTTCATTCGCTCTCTTTCTATTAGAGTTTCGCCGAAGGCTTAGCTCTCTATTGGATAAAAACGAGGGGGAAATGGTGAAGTCTACGTACTCCGCGCTTCCAGGTAAGCCGAGGCTTAAGCTAAAAGGATCATTAGGTTTTAAAACAAGAGCAAAAAAGAGTAAGTAGGAAGGGAGTTTCGTCCGAATCTTTCGGATCGTTTTCCATTCATCAAAATAACATTAAGCCTCGCTTTAATTTAAGGAGGCTTATAGTCTAGTTTTCCGTATTGACTGACGAATTAGGCTAATTCCTCGGATCTAGCGCCAAAAGTCGCGAATGCCAAAGCAATAAATCGATTTGTACAAACGTATCTAAGGCAACAACCGCCCAACGACTTTACGAGCCACTAGTTCCATTTTGTAAATGTAGATGGCAGTATTACTTAAGGTCAAAGGAGAAATGTAACCGTCCTACTATAAATAAATATTTGATAATGCGTAACAATATTTTTCCTAGAGCAGAAGGTGCGACCATCAGTAGGTACTACTACCCATGCGGGATTTGTCACCTGTCCGGGCTTGTGGACGCTGGCGTAGGGCACTATGATGTTATACCTCCGGTGGTATGGTCTTTGTTACTAGGTACACACTGTTAATTTTCCGGAAAAATAAGAAAAGTTTCCCGCAAATCGGAAAAATCCAAAATTCAAACAAATTACTTTTTAAGGGTTTTTATCTTTTTATCGATATAAAATGTCTAATAACAGTAAACATACTACAAAACATTGTTAATCAATTTAAACTAGTCTAGAAGTTTAGTTTTACTTTTAGAATCGAAAAAATGAGGCGAAAACGCCGCGAAATTTAAATTTGCAAACAATATATTAGACTAATCACGGAATTAAAACTTTTTATTCGGAAAAATACGGAAAATATTCCGTAAAAAAGGCCTCTGTCATTTTAAGACTTACAACACTAACTTTTCTACGATCCTGGTTGGCTGGTTTTAATCATGGTTTAATCCAAGTGATTTTTAAAGAAAATGGTTTTTTTAATAATTTTTTTATTTAACTAAAAATTATTCCAAAATTTTGGACATTTTCTTACCGAAATGACTAAATTTCTAAAACATTTACAAGGTGACCACATTTCCTATATTTTCAATACCTACCTATTCACAGCTTAGGTTTTCGAATGTAGAATATAATCCGAAAACATTTCGTCGTCGTGTACCCTACTTCATCGTATACTTCACATTATTTTATCTACGGTTTTTCGATAAGAATTTCTATTGTTTTTCCTTTAATTCGCTTGAAAATTTCCTATTTTTTTCTATAAAAATTTCGAGGTATTTTCCTGGTCACCCTCCATTTATACAAAATCAAAAATGAAACTACAACTAAAACTTCATTCTGGTGAAACTTATAAAAAACTTAACTAAAACCTTGTTCTGGTCACGTGAGACTTGTAATAATACTCATTAATTTTTAGTTGATTTGTAATATGTATGCACGGTTAAACAAAAGCGAAAAATAGATTTAAAGTAAAATAATAAACCAGTTTTAGGGTAAAAAAAAACACGTTTTTTCCAACACTGGATGGTTGTTAAATTGTTCTCTAGTCCCGATAGATACAAGTTTGTTCGTGTTCATTAGGACATGTCTCTCAGCAACAACCCAAATCAAAACATTCAAATTTACAAATTATGTAGAATTTTAGATCGATTATTTAAAAATTTGTTATTAACTATTAAAAATTTAAATTCGCCTCTTCAGTGTTTCAAAAGCTGACCATTTTAAAATAGCAAATAATTTCGTTTCAAACCCCCCAAGGATTTACAAGCGCTAGATAAGTGTTCACGGAGAAGGTGACTAGGCGGCGCCTTTAAAAGTATTCCGCCATCGGAGTAGCGGTGTTCAGGGAGAAATTAACTACCAGGGGATGGACGGGTTCAAAGGGCTGTGCGAGGACTGGACGGTTTATCGAACCTGGTTTAATGAATACGCGGCAGAGCGACATTAGCAAGTATAATACAAAACAAACAAAAATAAAACGCGAAATACTTTATTCATAACGGCGAGAAGAAGCAACATCGGAATTAAACGAGCGCAAAAAGTTTAAATTAAACTAACGGCGTCGAGCTGGTTGCGTGAAGCTGCACCGAAGGCAGATCACTCCCCTTTCGGGTGCATACTTGTACAGGGTTGCCACAAAATTTTGAGATTCAAATTCCCTGACTATTCCCTGTTTTCCCTGACCATTTTAAGAAATTTTCCCTGACTTTTTAAGGCCAAATTTTTATTTTATATTTGACTTTTATCAGAAGTTAATAAATTTTAATGAACTTATAATTCAGTAAAAAGGTTATTGCAATGTTGAAAAAATTAGCCAAACTTTCAAGGAAATAAATGATAATCATAGAATTTGTCATAGATCTGGTCTAAAAAATAACCTTAAAAAAGTGCCAAGATAAAATTTAATTCCCTGACTTTTTAAATTAAAAATTCTAAAAAATCCCTGACATTTCCCTGACGTGTGGCAACCCTGTTGTATTAAATCGTGGGGTTCGATCCTAGCTTACGTGGCACTGGGTGAAAACTCGGAACAACTCCTTCCGCGTAGAGTTTGCAAGTTCTCTCCCCACTGGTTTAAAAGGGTTTTCCCCGAGCTCTTCGGTTTCCCCTTACCATAAAAACGTGTTAAGGCTAACGGTAATAGTGAGTGTAGGGAGCTGTTGGCTCGCGTGGAATGAAATGCTTGCCACCACCCTCCTACGCATTGTAACCCGGTCACCTGAATTAATGGATTTAAGTCTTTTGATGACTTAGGCCTAAGGTGGTGCCTTGGATATTAGCCTAGCTGATTATTATTATTAAATTTTTTCCGATTTAATCTTGTTAATCTTAATTTAATCACAAGTTAATCTGATTAATCACGATTAAAATCGTGATTAAGTCTATTTAATCACGATCAATTCTCGAAGATTTTTAATTTTAAAGAACGATTTAATCGGCTTAATCACTAACTCGAATTAATCGTGATTTAATCCATTCAATCATGATTTAATCGATCAAGGGTACAAACTTAATCATCGAAGTAAACCGCATCTAGAGCTGCACTACGCGCGCGTTACGCATCACCTCGCGAAAAAGAATACAAATCCCAATACAGGTAACAATAGGGGCGGGGAGTTTCAATCCCCCGAAATCCGATACAAATCCCGGCCCACGGTTCTACCCTCCGATAGAGGAAGATTTCGTTGCAGAAATAGGAGCTCAATGTCAGTTTAGAATACCGGAGCTGGGTGAATAGAACGCAGATTCCCTTACGGTAATAGGATCCCCATATACTTTATCATTATCCAAGGAACTACGAAATAGACTACATCGCCTAGTAGTGATGTAAGTCGGGTAAATACCCAGTGGGTAGGGTATTTTTAAACAGGTATTTACCTGGGTATTTACCCCATGCCTGGGTAAATACCCGAAACTAGGGTTTTTAATATTTTATATTAATTTTTTTTTAAATTCATGTTTTTTATGGATTTTTCCTCAGATGGCGTTAGTGTATTATTATTATAGTGTCAAATGGAGCCATCTATTATCCTTCTTGTGAATCTTGTCTAAATATGTTGCTTTGTTTATAGCTTAGGCTTAGACGCTTAGAAATGGGTAAGAAAAAGGGTCCAGCTTGGGAGTTTTTTAAAGTTAAAAATAAAGGTGTGGTATGCAAATATTGTTGTAAGGAATTCAAGCATTCTAATGTAAACAAAATGACCAAGCATATAGGAAAATGTTTTAAATGTCCAAATGAAATGAAAAAAATTCTTGATGCTGCGGTTATGCTTAGTAATAAAATGAGCAAGAATGTCACCACAACAAAGATAAGTGAATCAAGTGAACCACAGCAGCAAGACCAAAACGAAGAATTAGAAGTAGACGTGTCTTATGTGTCAGAGCCAGGGCCAAGTTCCAATTGTTCAAGTACAAATAGTAATAATACTAGTCAAAAGACTCAAAGACCTTCTAGTTCATTATCTTCATCTTCGCATGTCGGCGGAGGAGGCCTGCTAACCTTTGTTGACCACATGGACTTTCAGTCGAATGTAAGTAAACCTATAGTAAAACTAATAGTCAAGACCTAGTGCTAGTGGCCTACGGCCTACGTAAGTTAATTATTTTAAATGATAGTGATAAATGCGATTTCTATTCCAGGAAAATTTAAACCAAAGTCTTGCACAAGCAATCTTCGTTAGTGGCTCACCACTGTCAATGGTTGAACATCCTTTATGGATACAGTTTTTCAAGAAAATTCGGCCATCTTACACACTACCTTCAAGGTACCGTGTATCTTCAACATACCTTGACTCTCAATATGCAAAAATGCAAGCTGATGTAGCAAATCAGTTGCAAGATTCCAAAAACTTGCATTTGCAGTGTGATGGATGGAGTAATATTAGAAATGAGTCGATTATAAATTTTGTAGTTTCAAAACCAGAACCACTTTTTGTTGATTTTGTTACGACAAAAGAGAGAAGACATAACGCGGCATACTTGGCTGAGTTGATTATCAAAGAAATTGAAAAATATGGTCCCCAAAATTTTTTGGTTATAATTGGAGACAACGCTGCCAACATGCGAGCTGCTTTTAACTTAGTCAAGGACAAATTGCCATCGATCGTTCCCCTTGGATGTCTCGCTCATCTTTTACACCTTCTATGTGGAGACATTTTACTTTGTGTGACAGTCAAAACATTCATGGCTACTGTTGTTGACATTGTGAAAACTATCAAGAATAGCCATATTTTGAAAGCGATCTTCGACCGCCTTCAATTGGAAAAAACGTTTAAAGATAGGGTTGCTTTAAAATTACCTGGTCAAACCAGGTGGGGAAGCCACCTATTCTGTTTACAGAGTTTGTCATCAAATAAATCTGTACTCCAGAAACTAGCAGTTAGTGAGGAAGCGACTATCTCCTCTGAAATGAAAAGAAGACTGCTTGATGACTGTGTATTTTGGGTTCGTGTTGAAAAGATGATAAATATCTTGAGCCCAATAATAGAGTTGATAACTAAGATCGAGTCAAACACTCCTCTGATCCACAAAGTGTACACTAAATTTAACGAGTTACAAACCACTTTAATAGAACAGATTCCTGTATCCCCTCTTAAAAAAGCCGAGGAGAAGAAGATACTTTCGAAATTTGAGAAACGGAAAGAATTTGGCTTAGGCAAAATTCATTTGGCTGCCGATCTTTTAAATCCTGCTGCACAAGGTCGCAAATTGAAGCCAGAAGAACTACTAGATGCAATAAGTTTTATCTGTGAAGTTGGTGACCATCTGGACTTGAAATCTGTAGACCTTCGTAAAGATATAGCAGATTACCGAGATAAAGAGGGAATTTGGCAACGACCTTTCATTTGGGAAGGTGTATCTGGAAATCTGATCAGTCCAATATTGTGGTGGAGAGGATTGAGAAGGATTTGTTTGTTGGCTGACGTGGCAGTAAGGATCCTTGGGGCACCTGTTACATCAGCTGCCACAGAAAGGACATTTAGTACGTTTAGCTGGATCCATAATAAGAAGAGAAATAGATTAACAGCAGAGCGAGCAGCCAAAATAACCTATTTATCTCATAACTGGAATCTACTCAATCGTCACGATGGTACCAAAAATCGAAATGAGAATAAACAGAAAAATAATTCGTCATCAGATTCAGAACCCAACGAAGATGACAACATGGAAGCTTAATCTACTTATACTAGCGACAACGATGAGGAAATAGATATTATAGGGCCTCAGGGCCAGCCAGAGCCTGAACTAGTATCAAGCGACGAAAATGATTAAATAATACTGAATTTAGATCAATAATAAGTTCAATTGTTCTCTCATTGTAAAAATAAAAAAAAAATAAAGTTTAATAAAATTATGACGCATGAGCATAGCATAACCTGTTAGACTCGCTTGAGTTTTTTTAATTGCGAAAAATAAACAATTTCATAATTGTTTTATAAATACCCGGGTATTTATAAGATTTGGTTATTTACCCGGGTAAATACCCCAGGTATTTACCCTAAGTTATAAATACCCGGGTATTTTACATCACTATCGCCTACTAAAAGGAAACATGGACATTATACAATCAAGTTAATTCAGGGTTGCCACAGTTTTCTCACATTCAAATTCCCTGACTTTTCCAGGTTTTCCCTGACCATCTCCGGAGATTTTCCATGACCTTTTTTTTTTGCCAAAATTTTCCTATATTTTGGAAAAGGTTTCCTAATTGCATCCGAAATTAGATTCATGAACATTTCCCTGATTTTTAGATTAATTTTTAAAATCCCCTGACTTTTCCCTGATTTGTATACCCATATTCAAATTCCCTGACTTTTCCAGGAATTTCAGGTTTTCCAGGTACCGTGACAATCCTGTAATTTCAACGGAAAATACAGGCCTGTCACAGCTAAATTATGATTTAAGTGACTAACAATTTTAAAAATAGTGACTGAAAAAAAGTTTTATAAGTTAAAAAAGTGCTTGACCGCTCGAAACCACACAAGCAGACGAATTTAAATACTAAGGTTCCTTTCAAGCGCAGCTGCAGCGCCAAAATTAACAAGCTTAAAAATATTTTTTCCCCGCTAAATTACAAGGAGTTCATTTCAATTTGGTTTTGAAATAGTTTAGAAGATATTTTTTAATGACAAATAATATTAAAAATTAGTGACTAATTTTTTTAAACGAGACATTTAGTAACATAATTTAAAAAAAAAAGTGATTTCAAGTGAGAAAAGTGACTGAGCATTAGGCCTGAAAATAATTGAAATAAATATTAAAGTGGTTCCCTTTGACAACCATAATTGTTTTATTTTTTATATTAGCTTTTCCGGCACTGACTGAAACCTACTGAAGGAATAGACCTAAAAGCCTTCTAACTTATACATATAGATAGAAGCAGTCAGTGTAGCAGACGACACTTTCACGGTTCGTTTAGAGACCGAATCGTCGACTTTCAACTTTTATTACGGGCGGCTACTTCGGAGTGAGAGCGCGAAACGCGGACACTATATAATATCAAGTGGTTGGTCTCCCTTAAGTGACAGTCGCCCGAACTGGTCAGGTTGAACGGGCCGCGCACGCTTCACCCTACCCGCCGCCTTCGAAAGAACCACCAACTACTCATCGACAGAAACGCAACTATAAAATCGAAGTCAGACAGTTTAACAGCTTTTACGTGTCAGACGGACAAATTTATTGATCCGGTCCCGATAAATTTCGCGGCACGACCTCCACAGGGCGCTAAGGGGGCTTCGGATTAGCTTGTCAAACGAAGCCTCCCCCCTCGCCGCCTTTTCCGATATAAAAATAGAACTAAATCCATTCGCCGACGAAAGACGCGAAAATGGCTTTCGGGGCGCCCTCTTCCGTGAACATTTTAAAAACAAGCAACCCTTTTAATGTTTATACAACTCGAGGTGGGGGTGGGGGAGGGGAGTGGGGGGAGTAAGTGGCGCGCGCGCGCGCGTGAACGAGAGATAAAACGAACGAAAGGAAGCAGAGAACTATCTAGACAAGGCCGCTTGTTGCCCCATCTGTTGGCTAAAATAAATAATAGGAGGCCGCTTCGTGTACGAAGCTCGGTAGGGGGCGTTATTACTCCGATTCTGTCTGAAGTTTCGAACCCAGAGGCCAAAGGTCGCTAACACGAAAGCTAATTAAAGACCGCAAACGCAACACGACACGAAAGACGTAACCACCCCCCCCCGCAACGTAATCCCCTTCGCGCTGTTTTCCATCCTATCTCGCTTAACCCTCTCGCATTTTACAGAGCGCCCGTTCCATCGCTTATAGTACCTGTTTGGGAAACGCCGCTAGTCACGCCACCTAGTGGCGCTCGTCCGCGAAGACAAAAGAGTTCGCTACAATATCGTTTAATTGGCGCGTTCCCTATTTTAAGGGCGAAAAAAAAGAACGAGCAAAGGCTTAAATAAATAGCCCTAGTAAGTACGTAAACAAAGATTTAATCTATTAAGAAAATCTGAAGAAAAAAAACCTATAAAAAAGGTCGATTCCCGAGGGTTGAACTAGTATTCTTCGTAAAATTGAGCTCCTCTCGTAGTTCGGGCCTTAACTCTTAAAAGGGTTCGCTATTACGCCGCTAGAAAGGCTCTTCGAATCTATCCCGGCTGCGGCGGAGAATCCTTCCCGAGGTAGATCGTTCCTACTAGATTAGCACGCCATCTATGATCTAAATAACGCTCTCAAAAAAGGGGTCCGCGCCTTTCGAGGCCGTCGTGTCCGGAAGATGGGGTAATTAAATTAAGCAAGGCCTAATGAGCGAGAGAACTCTTTTTCCGGGGAAAGCCCGGGAAACAAGCCCGATAAAAATACCGCTACAAGCTATCGGACCGGGCGAGCGCCCCTAAAACAGTGAGAGAGGATCTTCATAATTATACCCGCGTAAAGGAGCGTGTAGTAACCCGCCCACGCGAAACCCCCGCTCCCCCCCACCTCCATCTTCTCCTCTTCCCGCGGCACCCCCATTCTCTTCTACCCCCCGGCAGCCATCCCCCTCTTGGGCTTCATCTCGACCAATTGATTCCAGAACCACCTTTATACTTCCTCGTCGCGAGACTAGGTAAAATCGGGCCGCCTATCGGAATTCGATAAAAATACCCAACGATCGCGGAAACGACCACCGGGGGAGTTAAGAAAGATAAAATATTCATCGTGAAACGCGCCGCTGTAAAATAAGCGTTATAGAACCCGCCGATGTAAGATCGCGTACTTTTAAACCCCGAAAATCGCGAGTAGATATTGTTTCCGTTATTGGAAAGATTGTATTTTTATTTCATTCTCGGAACTCGAGCCGAAGGAATATTTTTATGATCTATTATTTATCGGACAATAAAATGCAACCCGGATCTAACGACGCTTAAATGACGCCGCGAACAAAAAGAGAATTGTCGTTCTGAAGGGACAATTAAAAAGGGATTAAACGATGATAAATTTAAAGATCAGCATCCAAATTAGGGAGGGAAGCGAATTTGATTCTCCCCAGTCCAAACGAAAACGTTCGTCTTCGGACGGGCTTAAGAAAAAGACAGTTTTAAATTTCTAAAAATTAACTGATATAGAAGAGAAGCCTCCGAAATGGATGAGTCCATTATATCGAGGTGTCAGATTACAGTTACTCGATTGCTCGACAAGGGAGGACAATCTCGCTAGACTGCACGAAGAAAACCCACGAAATAGTACAGCCCGTCTTCTTCACTCATCGCACCCGGCCCTATCGAAACTGTCAACTGATATTCACGTATCAAAACCAAGTACGAGTGCGGGGGGGGGGGGGGGAGTGTAGCGGTTACGAAATCAAAACTAAAGACAGCGCGGGGGGGGGGCGAAATTCTTCCTCAATAGCGAGCACCCAACGCACCCCACTCGCGTAATTGCTACCGAAAAAATTCCAACCGTCAAACCTGTATGGACACTTAAATAAATAGTAAACATTTTCCTGGTGTTGCACAAAAAAAACCAAACCCAAAAATTCCGTCGCTTTCAATGAGTGTGGACTAGCCAGAAGCGAACTATTATTTTTTATATTTATTTTTATAGCATCTAGGTGGCGCGACCTTGGAAAAGGTTTTTGTTGCGTGATCCGTTTCCTACAGCGTGAGATAAACAGGTTGATATTTTTTCCGTCTCCTCTTTATAGCCCCCTTTTTCAATCCCTCGACGAAAATTCAACGCAGCCATAAGTAACATAATACAATAAGTATAACATTTAGTTTAATTTTTTCTACATCCTTTCTTAGCGGTAACGCGAAAGAACCAAAATAGCCCCACCCAGTAGCGACTTCGTAAACTATAATATATTTAAAAAAATGGCGTTTATTACTTTTTTCCAGGAATGGTGTTGTTAATAACGGACAATGCTACAACGGTCATACTTATTTAAATTATGTTACTTACGACACCGTTAAATTCTGAAGAGGCACAGGGTGAATATAATTAAATTTAAAATCCTTTTCACACAAGAGTAAAATCTTTTCTAAGACCGCCATAGCTGCCAATAGAATTCCAAAAATACAAGTAGTTTCCAACTTCTATTATCTTTAGGCTTTTAATTTTATGTTAATTGATACTCTAAGACTTTACGTTAATGTTAATTTATCCTTTGAGTTTTTAAGTTATATGTTAATTTATCCTTTGAGGATTTACGTCAATGTTAATTTATCCTTTGAGGATTTACGTCAATGTTAATTGATCCTTTGAGTTTTTCATTTCATCCGCTTTCATCATGAGCTGCTTTAAATATTTATTTCAGTGAGGTACCCTAAAATATAAATACGTATAAAGGTTCGTATGATTAAAGATGAAAAAGATTATGCTGTTTTAAATAAAAAGTAATTGTTTTATAAATCGTAGTATAAAATTTAAAAATTATCTAAATAAACGTAAAATAAATTTAACAAAAAATTTCAAATCAAGACAATCCAATATTAAATTACATTATCATTAAATTAATTTTTGTGAGAATAAACTGAATAAAAATATTTTGGAAGGTCTAAAATAAAATTAATTAAAACGGTAACTTATTTCTTGAAAAAAACAATTTATCCTCCACTAAAAAAACAATCTAAGTTTAACGAAAGAAAACACAAACACGCTGTATTTGCTTAAGAAAAATTAAAATCGGAATCCAGTATTTTTTCGCCTTAAATTATAATTCAGAAATACAACAATGCCTAGAGCAAGCTCCCCCCCCCTCCCCCCTCAAGGGTGGTTTCAGCCGAGAGAAAGACCTTTCTTAATAAACCAGACTACGATAACTTCTTTAATGGAGGTAGACTACGATAGATTTATACGTAAAAATTACAAGTCCATTTTTTAAGGTAGAAAAAACGCGAGCGGAAAAATGAAGCCAATGATCTGATCTTTTTCTTTTATAATATTCCTATTTTTTTTCAAACAGGAAGGAATTTCTGATAGCGCCGCCAAGAAAGGATACGAACAGAAAAAAATCTTTTATATCCCCCCCCCCCTCTCTAATTTAAATATAAAATTCTGCTCTTTTCGGGGTTAATTCATTAAATTATTCTTCCTCAATTTTTATATTTGAGAAAGAAGAGGTACCGCTCCTTTAAAAGAGAACTTTTTTTTAATCTCGTCGATCAAATGGGAGTTTTTAGGGTTAAAAATTCGAGGAGGAAATACTTTTTGGTAGAAATAAAAAAAATGTAGCTCACGAACTTTTAAACAGAAAAAAAAAATAGATCAAATTTAACCCTATAAATTTCCAACCGAGCTAATAATTAGCTGACCAGGATCGACGTAGAGTTAACCCTCCTTGACTAGCGTTATACTTAACGTCAGGTGATACTTTCAAATATATGGAACGAGAGAACGCGTAGGTACGGCGTTCGCCCGAAAGATATTTTTCACCTACACGCGACGGAGTAATGCGGGGGAGAGAACTTTAAAGTAAAGATCAAAGGCGGCGCTTCCCTCCGAATTTTCAAAAGACGGAATACATTAAAAGACGTCTCTATCATTTTTAAAGGTAGTCTAGTGTGTTAATTGTCATAAAGGAGCGCTTCGCTTTCCCCAAACCGTCTCGGAACTAATCCTTCGCGATGGAGTTCATTCTCAAGCGCGCCATCACCCGAGACCAAATTTAAGCGTCGCGAGGCGCCGACTTTACCCGCTTCCCCGCCTAGAACGAACACTACCCGGTGGCGGTCGATTGAACGGTAGGTAGGATTTACTATTTAATACAACGTAATTAGTCCTAGGGCAACAGTTTCCCCGGTAATATTTGCGCGCGCGATGGCTCTCCGATGCGCGGAATTTATATCACCGATGGAGTGCCGCTGACCTTTACAGCGCACCGCCGAAGAGAGACGCGAAAGGGTGGCCAGGATTCGCCAAATCAGTAAATGGATTTCCCACGACCACGTGCGCGTCATTTCGACGGATGCGCCAATGACACTCTGCTGCTTTGACCCCCTTTTTTAAGCACAACCCCCCCCCCCCCCCAAATTCAATAGATTAATTTTTTCCAATGCTATCGGTGAAATTTTGATGTCCGCGTTGGGAAAAATTGACAGCCAGTTTGGGGGCCATCCTTACCGCCTCTACTCTAGGGATTAGTTAATTAAATATTATTTATACTCATTTAATATTATGTATCTTTTAGTTACGTCTAAAGTAATTTGACTCATCGCCACATCGCGCATCATACGGTACCAACAATTTCTAAAACCAAACAGCGAGTCACTGTCAGTTAAAGTCTTATTTTCAGTATATAGGACTATGTTATACTTTTGAAATTAAAAGCTTTGGTTTGATTATTGCGTAGTTGAATTTAGACAACGGACATACAAAGGCTGACCGTTGGGGATCGCAAAGGACTTAAGAAATAATTTAGCCCATGGCCCCAAAAGGTCTTAAGACGGCCCTGGATAGTACATGATGTTAATTAAGAAACGATACAAGGACAATAACTCCAAATGTATTTTAGCTAGGAATTTAAAACTTCCAGGACACCTAGAACGTGCAGGAGGTCACTTTACAACTTAAATTTCCATGACCTTGGTTCATGTCTTTAAGGTCATTTAAAATTTATTTCGAGAACCATTATAGATACAAAGCTGGTTTCAATTAGAACATTTTAGGGGTAAATAATTTTGATACGTCCTTATTTGACCAATAACAAGTCGAAAGAATTTACACAAAAACAGGAAGGTCGTGATTAAAATAATGTACCAGAGACCAGGTTGAGGGGCTAATAATAATAATAATAATAATTATTATTATTATTTCTTATTAAAGGTACTCCTGCTAGAGTATCAAAATTTACTAGACATACTCATCTGGTAGGGCGCCTTTAGAAATTGCGAACTGGGATGACCTTTAACTCATGGTTCAAGGTCATTCAAAGTTTATCTCGAGAACCAATGGATTTAGAGAAATGGTTCCAATTTGAAAGGTTTTCATCGTGGTGGTTTGCATCGAGTTTAAGGGGGAGAATACAGTAAAAGCCTCTTTTTCGTTCAAGCTGAACGTTTCTGTTTTAACAATTACATAATTGAATTATCTTTTTCTTATTAGGCTGAATCTTCCTCTAGTGCTTAAAATAATTTTGATAATTATAATATTAATAGTTAACGAGATATAAGGTCCTAACTAAAGGGTAGTTTGGGCGCTTGTTCAACTTGTTTAGCTTCGGGGGTCCGAATTAAAACGTAATAACTTAATTATTTTAAAATTTAAAATTGTCAAAATTAGTTTAAGCACTAAACAAGAGGCTGTTTCTACACTTAAATATTAATTTTATTATTTAAAATACAAAATTACAAGAGATCAGCTGGAAATAGCGCGAAAGTAGACAATGGCCACTGTAGTCCCCCTTAAGACATTTAAACTTATATTTCAATTTACACACTTTTTGATGAGACTCTGTATCGTTTGAATTACTGTAAAATCTGCAGGATTTGGTTGGTCGGATCCGTTATCACGAGGAGGAGCCATTTGAAATTCGCTTAAATATTAAACTTTTCTTTTGGGATTTATAAGTGAAGATAAATATTTAGCAGCGCTTGTCGAGATAGTAGAGAGAAAATAAGATAATCTTTCTCATATCAATATTATTGAAATTTGGTCGCTGGAATCAAGGTCAGGAATGACACCAAGTGCTGGGGTAATATCACACTCTGCAAAAATAAAACAGGCAGGAAATAGTTCTGAAATTGTTTCGACTACAGACAATACCTCATTCGTGATACAATTTCATTTATTTCACTTGAAGGACCACAAAATCACTTAAATTTAACATTGTTTTAATTTAAAATCATCATCGACTGATCAGGACTTTCTCGCGTAAAAAAAATTCGACAGAATATAGATAAACTCTAGATAACTTTCATGCAGATTTTATTGAATATTCTCGAGAAAAATACCCAAACACCAAATTAGATATCTTTATAGAACCATCTCAATTGCTAAATATTACTTAGGGATGCACCGACATGGGTAGAGCCGATATATCGGCTATTCGTGGCCGATAATATCAGCCGATATTAACAAAGTTATCTATCATAACAGTAGTGTATATGGTCAAATCATTGTAAAAGACGGTTCAGTACACTGTCATACCATGTTATTCTAATTTTTCGTGAAAAGGGTTTGCGAGAGCATATCCGAATATGTTTCTTTTCATTTTACGTGATACATATTTTCTATCACAAATCGAATATCGTTGTTTTTTATTTGTTTACACTCGTAACCCCCTGTCTAAAAACAAGTATGATCTAGCTTCTGAAGTCTGGCGTACGTGGCGCGGCCAATCAAATAAAATATCATTATTTAGTTTATCGATAATTTTCTTATTTTTAAATGTTTTTCTTAAAATATTTCGCTTAAGCCGATATCGGTGCATCCCTACTAAATATATAGGATACAAATGGAATTATAGGATTTTATATATAGATTTCAGGATTTAAGGAAAATATATAAATTAGAGGATCGCCAAGAGGCGCTCTTAATTCGTCAGAAACTGTCTAAATTTGTCCTAGCTCGCTTCGGATTCTCATATAATAAGGTCGTTTGAGAAGAGGTCCGTCGTCATATCGCAGCCTGGCCGCTAGTGTCGTTTTGCAGGAATAAAGGGCTGTCGTCATTATATTCTGGCACGTCGAATTACGAGACTGAGAAAAGACAGGAGCGTCACTACCCCCCCCCCCCGAGCCATTCTCGCCCCCGACATCCCGCCACAACCGCTCAATTAGTTACTATTGGCGCGCTCCTCCGGCCCACCAAACACAGACATTCTTCAGACTTTTGCCGTGTCAGCCCTTTGCCACATCAGCTTTTTTTTATTCTTTAGAAGAATCCTTTTTTTAATTTTTTTTTGGAGGACCGGATCGAGAAAAACAGAGGTCCCCTTCATCAACTCATTTTGCATTTCTGCCCATGATTGTTGATTTTGACATAAAAATATCCATATATTTTATTTAAATCGTTTTTCACCGATTGATATGGATTTCCGATCTTTTAAACATTTTGCCTATTTTTCTTGAAAAATTCATTGATAACTTAATTTAATAACTACTTACAAGGAGACGACCCGAGGTGTTACACACCGATTTTGTTCAAACTCGGGGGATTGTTAACTTGAAAAATCCTAAAGGGAATTTATTCAATGGGCAACGGTTTTGCCATGGCAACGAAAAATGTTTTTGACAACATAAAATGGAAATTTTCCCATTAAAAATAACATGGGATTTCGACCGATTCCAAGGGTCCCCCATGTGAAAAATTTTAAAAAATTGAAAAAATGGTAAAATACCAAAATATTAAAAAAATTGTTAAAAATTGACGAAGAAAATCAAAATTGATCACATGTTGATCAATTTGAACCAAATGGGTGAAAATGAATCGATATGGCTTAAATAGGAAAAATTTCCATTTGTTGTTGTCGAAAACATTTTTCGTTGCCATGGCAAAACGGTTGCCCATTGAATAAATTAACTTTAGGATTCTTCAAGTTACACGAAGGTCTACCAATCCCCCGAGTTTGAACAAAATCGGTGTGTAACACCTCGGGTCGTCTCCTTGTTAGTTTGCTCCGAATTAACATATTGGTAAAGAACCAACTTTGGTACATTTTCCTACTTTGAAGAAAATTACGTGATTTAAATAAAACAATCCTATCATTTAAATGGGAAATTGGTTTCTATCATCACATTTATCAGAAGCCATTGTAACTGGCGCTAATTACGTTAAAAACAAGTCGTAGATAGTGCGTGTTAGCATACTATTTTTTGATTTGAAATCAACTAACTCCCTTTAACCAAGCAACTTTTCATATAAAAGGGGGCAGCATTACCAAATATTTATATTAAAGGTGTAAGTAGGATAAAACGCGTATAGTCCTAGCTGTCACGTAACCCTTCCCTCCAAATTACATTTCTACGGAGGAAATAATTTTTCCTAACCACGCTACGTCTGGGTGGAATATAAAAATGAATTATTCATCCCCTCTGCCCCCCCCCCCAAATAATAGCTATTCCGAAACGATCACGTCTGATTATGTACTATATTTGGAAATTGAACTGTATCTTAGCGCGGGTCTCGCTATATTTAATAATATGTAACGAGTGGGATGAAAGAAATTAAAAATCATTTTCGTGCTCGGCCATCATTATTAAAATAGTAATTAGCTTTTGTTTTAATTTCTATTGTTCCTCATTCCCCTTGCCCTCCCGCGACGATTACTTTTATAATTAAAAACTTAGATTGAGTTACATTGAAGTTGGAATCTAATTCTGCTAACCACACCCATTTATTATATTGAATTATTACAATTGTTAATTAGAAAATAACACGAAATTTACATTGAATATTTTTGAGGAAAATTTTTGTGATATAATAAAATTGAAATATTTTTATATTAAATTTTAAGTCGAACTCGCCTCATTTGAGAATTTATATTTGAAATAAAATTGTCGAATTTCTTGGCCATATTTTCAAATTGTAATCCAAGCTTTAAACTACAGTTTGACAAGACACTGTAATTGGATACTTTAGGAGTAACTTTTTCGATATAATAAAATTCCAATAATAAAATTTTCAGTTTCAACTCGCCTCATTAAAGAATTTATATTTTATAGGAAATCTCTACATTTTTTAGACATATTTACAAAGTGTAAACGAAGGTTGAAACTCCAGTCCAAATAGAAAACTGAAATGGGTGATTAACTGAAACACGCGAGGTCAGGGACTGAGCTTCCATTAGAAACTAAATATAACAGAGTAGTTTTACAACGCGCCGCATTTTTTGACACCCATAAGCATAGACGCAGACGACACGTCATAATTCCCATCTTCGTAATAAATCGAAACCATCCCTGAGGTTCAAGACGAGATGGGGCGCGAGGGGGGGTGAAGAAGAGGTCCAAATATGACTACAGAGACATCCCAGCCCCCCCTTCCTGGCTATACTATCTAACTCCCACTATTTTTATGAGGGGGCGCGGGTACTAAGGAAAAAAAAACGCCTAAAATAGCCAAATGGGAGAAACATACGGGCATCCGCGCTTTGCCTCCCCCCCCGGCATGAATGCCCCCCGTGGTAGGGCTCCCTTCGTCTAACCTTCGCTTTTAAAATCTTGCACCTCTGGACCCCCCGATGCAACCCCAACTTTTTTATATATATATTTTTTCGTCAACAGTTCAAGAAAAGTCGACTTCATCTGGCGCAAACGAATGAAAAGGTCCTTCATCGAGTGTTAGCAGCCTCCCTCCACCCAGCGTTGCCAGATCGAAAATCTGAAATTATCGTATCTAGGCCAAAAAATTATCGATTTTCCTGGAAAATTATCGTACATTTCTTTTTGGCGATAAATTTTAATTCATGCATAAATGCGTTGAATTTAGATGATTTTTTAAAGCACTACAGGAATTTTAATTCAGGGAAATAAACAAAATGTCTATTATCATTATTAACTGAACTTAATATGTTTAAAAATGTTTTAAAAAATGCGGTAATAGCTAGGAGTAATAAACTCACACTCTGGACTACGCGTACAGAAAATGTATATCATTCATTTTAAGTAGAAAAGTTATATAAATTTATGTATATCATTCATTTTAAGTAGAAAAGTTATATAAATTTATAATAAAATATAAATCGTTCGTAGGTTTTTAAAAAATTTTAAAGATTATCGTACATTATAGTACGTTTAGGCAGAATTATCGAAATAATGGTACGATATCGTACGCCATGAAAATTATAGTACGCCATAAAAATTTTGATTAAATTATCGCACTGTGCGATAATTATCGTACGTCTGGCAACGCTGCCTCCACCCAAGAACGCCTACGAAAATAACGTCAGAAAAACCATCGTTTCCACTCGCGAAACGCAATACGCCTAAAGTTAACCATTTAACGACATTCGCTGCCTTCTAAGATTGGTTAATACAGCGCGCTACTACGAGAAGGACGCGTCTCGCTTGTCACTACGAATAACGCTCGTTTCGCACGTAACTTTACGGAATACTTTTATTACGGGGTTCGGATTTAGTTTGGTTAAAATTAGGGCGACGTCGACTGTACCCCCGTCCGCGGGCTACGAGGGCGCTGTCAACTAAAACCTCGGACGCTAACAAAACAAGGTTCCGGTCCCCTCTTTCAACAACTGGACCCCCCCCTGGCGGTGACATTGCATTGTTTCCAAGTGCTCGATCGCGTCCTGTCAGAAAAGCCTCGATACTTCGCTAAAACCTGAAAAAAAAAGCGCGCGCGCAAGCTGCGTGGGCGTCCCCTGGCGGTTTGACACGGAATTATTTACGGCGAAACTCCGAAACTGGGTGAAAAAACATAAATACAAAAATTGATAAACATCTCATTTCGAGGCTGGGCTTATTTTGCGGGGCTGGGAACAAAAGGATTTTTATTCGCGCACAAAGCCTATTTACTCGCCCACAAAACGGATTAGGTTAGGAGGGGGCTCCCCCCCCCCTGGACATTTCGATACCCCCCTCCACGTCATTCTTTTACTTATTACGTACACTCAATTACATTCTATGGCGTGAGCTGAATAAAAGGGAGGTTAAGTTCACCTGGATGCGAACGGGAACAGTTAGGTTTCTATCGCCGTTCACGGACGCTCGGTCAAACTAACGTGGTAGTGTTGTCTAAACGTACCGACGTTCCCGTTCGAAACGTTGACGCCGTTTTTGGCCAGAAACACTAATGACGAAAACAGCCTTTGACAATTTTTGTTTTTCGGAGCTGTCATTACGCATTTTGTTGTTCTCGGGAGGAAAAATGTTCGACCAAAATGGATTTTTCTTTTTAGGGCCGGCGATAAAAGTTAATTCATTCGCCTATTGACGCCTACTGGGCCCTATTACATTAATTAATGGGGTTGTAGAAGTTGAGTTAATTATTTTTCAGAGACGTTACTGAAATTTATACAAGGTTCGTCGATTGTTTTTAATATTTAAATTGAACTTGGGGCAGTTTTGGAACGAACGCGATTCGGTTAATAATGCCGAAATATAGAATGTATTTTCGTTTGTACGAAGCTGGAGGCTAAATGGTAAACACAATGACACGGAGGGGGAAATAATGCATTAGGCGGTTACCCTACCCCATTCACGTATCTCGCGCTCTGCAACTATTATCTCTTAATAATTAACTGCCGATATTGTAAAGGTACACCTGCTGTTGCGTCATTAAATATTCATCCAGTAATCCATTTATCGCGAACATTTTACACGTCATAAATTCATAATTTCAAATTCCTTCCAATTGTTAAATTTCGGTTTAAATTGTATAATTATTTCTGTTAAAAAATTACTTAATATTAAATAATAAATATACCAAAGAACAAAAATAATTTTTTTTAAATAATTTATTTCAGGATTTATAATAATAATAATAATAATAATAATAATCAGCTAGGCTAATACCCAATGCACCACCTTAGGCCTTTAAACAGGTGTCCGGGTTTCAATGCGTATGAGGGTGGTGGCAAGCCCTTCATGCCACGCGAGCCAACAGCTCCCTACACTAAGTCTAGAATCTCAAGATGTTTCAGTATTCCTGAAATCTAACACGTAAAGTTGTTATTTTCATCATACGTAACTTAATACCAATAAGTATGACACTTCCTATCGTTTTAATGTTCTTTCTATAAAATAATATATACGCTCGAGCTCAACGGAAAAAAAATATGCACGCGCTCTCTAACTTTAACTGCACAATGAATCTAACGTAATAACGTGACCTCTCGTATTTTATATAAAGAGCTATTCCCTGACCAAACCTTTTTTCGACACTGACATCCTCGCCCCGCTCCGAACTGAGCAGCGTGTTATCGTCCTTGGCCGTAATATATTTCGCCTTAGACATATTTAGACACTAGGGGGCACTTTTCCGAGAACTAAACCTTAATTGCGCAACGCCGCAATAGCTCTGAAAATCAGTTCGGTGATAATTTCTCCTTATTACGTTTCTTATGTTTTTATTAATATACCTAGGAATAGATTCGAAACGCTCGACGTACGCTCTAGACGTACTTTTCCGTTCTTAACCTCTTATTATTTACCGCTCGTACGCTAGGTTAAACATTGGCTAATTTATTGAGCTATTAAATCGGCGGTTTCCTGGCGAAAACGCGCGGTCATTCAACGGCGAATTTATGGAAATCGAAGAAGAAAACGAAATATTCCCCCTTGACTTTTAGGCCTATTTGTTGGCTATTTTAGTAGGCCAGGGTAGTCGCGACTGTAATTTCAAAGTTACGGGCGGATAAGCAAAGCGACTGGAAAACGCATGGGTGGAGTGCCGCGCTGTTATTTTAGCTAAAAATGTTTCGCGTCTACCATTCTACCCTCGTAAACGGAAAACCTACATCAACAAATGTACTAGTAAAACACGTCAATTTCCAACGCTAGCATTATAATGAAGGGGCCGAGGAACTAGGCGCGATTTAACCAAGCATCATAAGGGGACACCGGAGAACGCTATTTTCATTCGTAATTATCTCAACCAGGAGGGGTAATTTTTGTTCTTTTATTTTACAGGGTTTTACGGGGTGTTTTGGTTGAGCCTTATCGCTTAGACTTCACCCAGCGTGGCGACTTTAGCTTCACTGCCAATATCGCGTCCCTCCTCGACTCAAATTCTAACAACCGAGGGTATTAAGAGCACCACATTTTCCTATCAATTAATTTTAATGAATTATAATTAGAGTAGCGTCTACTTTTTCCCCTGCCCTCGTGCCAAGACACGAAGACAACGGCTACACCGGCGTCAAGGTTAAATTGGTCGTGGAGTTTTAAAAAGCCTTAAACATGGTTCGTACCAAATTTCCGGAATTAAATTCCCTGACATTTCCAGGTTTTCCCTGACCAAATTCCAAAATTTTCCCTGACTATTTTTATAGAATAAATAAATGGTTTGAGGTAATATTTTTGAAAAATATTTCTTTTTTAAAAAAATTATTTGTAAGATTCTTTTGGGGTCATTTTAAAATCCCCTTTCTTTTGGGGACCATTTTCAATTCCTTGACTTTTCCCTGACCTTTTGGAAACATTTTCAAATTCCCTGACTTTACGAACCCTGTTAAAACCAACATTTCCATCGTACGTCTACTTTACCCTCTTCCCTGCTATCGGCCTGACTGTAAACTAGCCCCATTTTTAGAAAAACATCTTTCCCAACATACATGGGAGGGGGGCGGGAAACGACATCAGGGTGAAAATAGGCCAATATACCCGATAGGGACCCTATCGTACGGAGTTCCGCCTCTTTCTCAAGGGGTTCTATTTTAACTGGCTTCAGCGTCCAAACTACGTTAGATTAGGGCTCCTGGGCTAGTAGCTATCTCCTCGTTCGGTACCACGGGGCTACAGCAACTACCGCACTTCGGCCTCCCCTTTTCGCCATTTATCTTACAATGAAAGGAGAACAGAAATTGGGGAAAAATAATCCACTACCGCTACGACGTTTACGTATTCTTTTCAAACGAGGCTGCTACGTACCGCGTTCACGATGAGTTTTAGGCCCGACTTTTGCACTCATTTATGATAAATCATGGAAGTACGCGTCTCTTCCACTCCCCGAAAAGTTATAAATTTTAACGCTGTCACGTTATTTATCGCTTACAAATCGCGCCTACGAAGGTGGCTAGCAACTTCAGGGGGAGGGGGGAGACGAACCGAAATATTTTTACAAATAAAAATTGGCCTACTTGTTTTGGTGGCTTTGTTCTTATTTAGCAGGCGGCCCAGCCATTGCGAGTCTTCCGCTTTGATGGCCTGGAATAATTCGTGGTCCTTGGACATGGGCGAGTTATTAGAGGAAGCCAACATGACCCGACGCCGCGCGAAACAAACTCCGTATTCGGCAAAACAGTAATTTGCCCGTTTCCCTCAGGTTGTTGATCTAGTACGGCCAGCGAGCGCGAGCGAATTTAGTCCCGTGTTCGGAGAGCTTTAAAAACTCGCCGCGCGACGACGCATGCTCCAGGCAGCTAGATTCAAAAAGCCCGTCTTCTGTTCGTTTTATTTATTATTTTCGGGTCGTAGGGTTATTGTTTCGTCATTTCGAAACCGAATTATCGTTCGACAGACTGGAAATACGCGATTTCCAACCTTCCAAGACCGGAACAGCTCGAACTTTCCACGATATTAGATCATTAACGCGAGCCTATCGTAACCGTAAACAGACGACGCGGCTGGCTCACGTCCGATTCCTCGCGGACGCGTGAAGAGCCTCTTTCTACCGAGAGATTCTTCAACTTTTCGGATCTCGACAGCGCCTGCGCCGAAGACGACAGCCAATCGAGAGCGCCGGTTTCTAGCGGTTTTTTTTACCTTTTACGTGAGAGGAGCGTAAAAATGGGAGAGAAGTGAAAAATGTAAACAAATCGCGGGAACGTTTTTTTTATTCTTTGCTCTCTATTTTTCGGCGCCGCGATCGTATAAAAAGACCTAAATGGCGCTATCGGAACGTCAAAGACAGGCGCCTAAACAATTATTTTAGGTTATTTTATGGGCGTGGTGCCCTTTTAACGAAACGTGTTTCCTATTCATTTCCGAAGCTTTGTACCGTATTAATGAAATATTCAAATTAAGTAAACTAACCGCGTATCGTGTTCTCTATTTTCGTCTCCCCCGCGTTAAATTATTAATTAAATCTAAACCGAGGGATATTGACTAATTGATCTAGTTCATAAATATTATTCAAATTTAAGGGGTACATTGTCTGTTTTCCACGAAATGATCAAACTTCTAGCTCTCAAACTTCATAGAGAAAGCCTATGAGGTATCGGTTTTCGCTAATAACTCGCCCACCTAACAATGATAATGAAAGCATCCCTAATTATCTGCGGCCTTGCAATATTATTCAATGACGCGGATCGGAATTACGCGTAATTAATTCAATTAACAATGGAACCATAACACGCGTTACTAATGGGATTGCCGGATATCGAACTTTTATTTTTTTTAAACAATTTTGCTTCAGTTCTTTTCCCGGAAACCGTGTCGCCATCTAACGGCGAAGGTCTCGGATAATTTTGCACAAAAATGGACGACGCCGATGTGTACCAATTTTTAGTGAAAGCTAAATGCGTCTGTAATTTAGACAAAGAAAACGCCTTCGTAAATTTTCTGAACTCCTTAAACAACACCAGGATCGAAATTTCATCAGCTGACGAAAGACATACTTTGTTATTAAAATGCAGCATCGTAAGAATCGCGGAACAGTTAGTGAACTGTGGGAAACCTCATTGCTTTAAAATATTAAACTTGGTGTTAAAAAATAAGAAAAATATCGAAACTTATCTGCGTTTTTTAATAAGAATAGACGATACGCAATTAAAATTTGCGACTGAGAACGTAATTTTGGCCCTTTTTGAAATTACAAGAGATTTTGAATTTTTATCCAATATTTTCGACAGTATGCAAGAAATTGAAAAGTTAAATTTTTTAATTTATCTGTCGGCAAACATCAGGCCTAAAATCAACTGCCAAAATTCATTAGAAGTATCCAAAAACAATGAACAATGTCACAACCGTATTTCTAAAATTAAACGCCCTTTACATAATGAAATAGCGCAATTTTGCCTTGATAAATTAAACGAATATTTAAATCAAATGACAAACATTATCATCAGCGACTCTTTTTTGAAGCTATGGACTATCATTTACGTTATAATTAGAGAAAATAATTTAAATATAAAAATGGAAAATCTTCTTAAAATTCATCACATTGAAATGTTTCTGACAGTTTCAAAATCTGAGGAATTGATTAAACTACTAAATGAGGTGCTTTCAGTGAAAGAAAATCCCGATACATTGCAATTTGCAACTGTCAAATTCATTATAAGTGAGATAGAGAAAGGCTGGTTAAATGAATTTAAACTGAAGAAGTATTCAAATTATTTTTGTGGAATTGAAATTTCAAACGAGGCAGATGAAGATAATGTCAACCAAGTTCAGCTTCGGAAAATGTTGCAGTTAGTTTTATCGACTCTAAACATTTACACTCAAGATAAAGATTTTCTATGTGAAAGAGTCAGGAACATTCAAAACATTTTGTCTCAGTGGATTAAAATACATTCGGGCTACAAAGAGGTAGATTGTTGGTTGGTTAGCATCCTATTAGATGAGGATGATCTGCTCGTAACGGCAATGCTTAATTGTACAGATATTTATATCAATCTAAAATCATTGCGATCTGTGACTTTTGAAGATTTTAACTATAATCCACATTTTATATTCCTAAATTTTTTGATTCAAACCGGAATGGACCATGAAGCCCTTTTAGACTTTTTAACTTCAGTGGAAACAAACAATATACTAATTTTCTTTGTGAAATATCTTAAGTTAGTTATATCAGACTGGAATAGTTTTACAAACACGCTAGAAGCACTTAAAAAAACTGATTATTCAACCAGTTCCAAAGACGATTTTGGTTATGGTCTAGATTGTACAATGGCCATACTTATTCGTTTAAGATTAAAACTAGACAGATTGGACAGTAAAAATTTGTTCCCTTACAAAATTAAACCATTATGTAAACTAATTAAAGCATGCGAAACTTTGTACGAAAAATAAATAAAATTTAATTGAATTAAATCTTTTTAAAATTACCGGGGAAAGCCATATGTGAACCACGGACTGTAAATTTACAGTCCATGTGTGAACAGCCAATCGTGTCGTAATTGTCGTTTCGACGAAAGGCGGCCATGTTTTTAAACCGGAGATCTTTCTTTCATTTATTTAAACCGTGAATGAAGTAATTCACTACGATTAAATAATGTTTTTGCTGGTGGAAATGCAATATAACGTTAGAATTTCCCCCGACATCTTTAATGTTGATCTTACCGATGCTATTACGGAAGAAATTAATAAGAAATTGGCAAACAAGGTACACCGAAGCCTTTGTTTTTTTATATTATCACGAAGTGTTTTGCGCCATCTGGGGCATAATTTAACTTTGTTTTCATTTAGGTAGTAATTAATGTTGGATTATGTATTACGCTATTTGATTTGCTAGAAATTGGAGATTCTTTTATATTGCCCGGAGATGGAGCTTCCTTTACAAAAGGTATGCACCATCATTGCTATTTTCTCAAAATGAAAAGAGAAATTGATATGATCTTAAATATACTAGTTAGATTTCGATATATCGTGTTTCGACCATTTATTGAAGAAATTTTAGTGGGAAAAATAAAAAGCAGCAGTCAAGATGGAGTAATTGGTATGACAATGAGAATAAAGTAAAAATAATTTTAGTAAACTTGTTAATTCCAATTTCAGTGTCACTGGAATTTTTTGATGACATTTTAATTCACCCTATTCATCTACAACAGCCTTGTAAATTGTACGTATCACTATAGGTTTCGTTCCATTAAGGTTATTAATATATTTTGCCAATAGTGATGAATCTGATCAAGTGTGGGTTTGGGAGTACGAAACTGAAGAAGAAAAACACGATCTAATCATGGATCCTGGGGAAGAAATTAGGTTTAGAGTTATAGAAGAAATATTTTGCGATACTTCCCCTTCTGGACCAACTGTTTTAGAAACAACTGAAACCAATGAAACTGAGAAGAAACCCCCCTATTGTCTTAAGGTAGTTATAAGAAACTACAAGAATTTTGTTATTATAAAAGTTAATGAAAATTATTTTAACATAGGGTTCAATTGCTGAAAGTGGTTTGGGCCTATTGTCATGGTGGACTTAAAAAACACTCAGATAATAGTCCAAGAATTTATTTTTATATTGAAAATAATAAGCATCTCATTTTAGAGCATTAAAGAAAAAATATATATACATGTAAATGTACAGAATAAAACATTAAGAGTCATGTTGAACGAAAGGGTTTGCAATGGATTCCATCCCCTCAATGGGAGAGATAACTACAACAGCAGTTCCACGACATACTACTAATCCTAAATGCCTAGTGTCATCAGTTAATTTAAAGGGGTCATCAGGGTCCCGCAAAAATTCTGTAGTATTGTCCAACACTAGGTTTAGTAAGGGATCGTAACCTTTCAATATACCTGTAGCTTCTCGACCACCCTGAAATTTCACTCTGATGGCCCGGTCTAAATACTTTGACAAATCAACAATTGATTCTTTGCGTTTTTTTTCTTTATCTCCTGTGGCTCCTTTATCTCCCACAGAACTCATTTTTATTGCCTAGAAAACCTAAAATAAATCAGATAAAAGATTAGACCAAGGCTAAACAGTATTCAAATAATGCTCAAATAGTAAATGATAAATTACCGTTTATAAGATTTTAAAAGCTAAATACTGCGTTTAACTGAAGCCTGTTACGATAAATTAACTATATCAACATAAAAACGGCAGAGGAATAACGTTTTCCAAAGTCAACTTGTCAAAAGAAAGTGGCATGGGCAAATCACTAAAATGGCTGCCGAAAAAATTCGGTGTAATTCAAAACATGCTCGTTAGCGCCATCTCTTTTGGAAATTACCAGCGAAACAAAGGCGCAAAGTTTGAATAAACCAACACAAAATTCTACAAATCAAGATTTAATTTCATTAGATACGATAGAATTTAATATCTCCTTTTGTTTCTTCATTTTTGCCGTTTTTTCTTGCATTTCTTCGTAATGTTCTTTGAAAAACGCTTTTAATGGAGGAATTAATAAATTTAATTTTGGAAGGTCTTCAATTGAAACCTAAGAAGAAAAATAAACAAGTATATAGAAGTAACTTATAGCATTTTCCATTTCATTGCTCGAGATTCGCTCCAAATCTGTCTCTGAAGTTATAGAACTCGCTCCAGTTGAATAAAGTAAAACCGCAAAAGGAAAATTACATTAGCATATTCCCGTGCTTTGTGATTTTGAGTCTGCTAGTAATTTGAATTTTGCTAAAAAATCTAAAACCAACACGCAAAAATTTGCTCTGATCTCGATCTCCGTTGAATCGTTGATCTGTCAAAATTGGCAGATCGGTTTTGGGCAATCTCTTAACATGCGAATCTTGATCGGAGCATGCAAATGGAACATAAAATGTTCATCAGAGCAATCTAGAGCAGTCAAATAAAGAACGCTAATAGAGAATAAAATTACCTTCATATTATCAAAGGCAAAACCAATATCACTATGAAAATTTTCATTAAATATGGGTATTTTAGCATATCTTTGACTAAAATGTGTTAATAACGTAAATTTGGCATTCATTTTCTTTCCAACCTCAATAGCTTGAGATGTAGTGCTACATAAATTTACAGAACATTAATTTCCAAAGGTTAAGATATTAGTTTAATTAAAAAACTAACAACCTGTGTGTTTTGATGACTGCCTCAATTTCTAAATCATCTTCCATAGTGGCTTCGTGAATTAATAATGAACAATTTTGGCCTAAAAATTATTTCAAACATGTATTTATTTTAATAATTAAAAAGAATGAAGAAAAGGAGAGGAGTAGTGCTGTAAAACTAGTTTTACAGCTCACTGTTTGAAAATTAAGCTTAAGAGGAGTGAGAAAAAGATCAGGTGGCACTCTCTTTTTTGTGACCCCATTCTACAGGTGTGGAGTTTTACAAAACATCTCCTTACTTTTTCTCTATGAAAAAAAAGAGGAAAAACCCTACCAGCTTCTATTAGTTTTTCCGAAGGCATTGTGTCACCAGAATATACAAGTTTAAAATTAGATTTTGTCGTTAAAACAATACCATAGGCATATTTGCAATGCCTAACTTCAACGGTTAAAAGATCTTTTAATCCAAGTTTGTCTTTTATTTTTTCATAATCACTGGCAGGAGCTTCTCTTTGGTTATGTAGTAACAGATAATTAGGTATTAACCTATGTGGGAAAAAAAATATATAGCATATTTACGATATCCAATGATATAATTTACCTAATATATTTCAATAAAGGTTCGAATAATTTATGATAGTTTATAAACCACCACATAATTTGTAATGGTGCCAAAATATCGAGGGTTGGGCAGGGTGTATCAGCTTCTTTAAAAAATTCTTCTCTTCTTTGTAACAAGTTTATGAGGCCCTATTTTGATTATGAGATATTTGTGATATAAAACTAATTAGAAAATAAAAAATTGTTGTAAATCATACCAAATGGTGATCAGCATGTAGATGAGAAATAAACACCGCTTTTAAGTTCAACAAAATTTCTTTAGCAGCTTCTTTATCAAAAAATCTAACCAGCTGTCCATACGTTCCTTCACCACAGTCAAGAAGCATCGTAGAAGTGGAACTTAAAAAGTGGCAACGTTTTAATTACATAAAATTAAACTAATTATATATAAGCTGAACTTACGATAAAGTCACTAGAATGGCGCTAACATTTCGAACTTTACTGGGAACAGACGAGCCAGTACCCAAGAAAACAATTTTAGGGAATGAGTCACCTCCATTTCCACTTTTTAAGGCTGTAGCTTTTGATTTCATTTCATTTATAACTACTTCCATTTCTTTCAGCAGTTCTAGGTCTTCTTTGAACACATCATCTGTTAATTTTAATGTCGAAGATCGGTCAAGACCTTGCTTGGTCTTTGGTCTCAAATAAAACTTCATTAAACTTGACGCTTGTACACCCATTACATTGAAATGGCTTATATCACGAAAAGTTCCCTAAAAATCATCCAGAAAAAATACATTTTAATTCCCTTCATTGGCATAGCACTTCTAAATGGAACTTTGGTTATGATATCTTACATCTTCTTTCAGTTTTGGGAAAATATTAGAATCTAAATGATTTAAAGCTAACTGAATACGATGGACAGCAGTTGAACTTAATCTCGGACTGTCCGAATTTAAAAATAAATGAAAAGTACTGGATGGAAACCTAAATAATTAAGATAAATTAACCAAGATTTAAAGTTACCTATATCACGCAATTTTTGTTGGTACCTTTTCATCCATTCTTGATATTTCTCATTTTGAAGAATATTGGTAGGGGAAAAATGAACAACTAAAGAAGCAACCTTTTCAGGGTCATCATAAGAAACTTGATGGGCTTTAAATGAATCTTCATTTAATAAAGAATCAAGGAAATTTTCATTCGGACACTCCACAACTGTTCAAAATAATTTGTTTTCATAAATAGCAGTTAAAAGCCAACATGATTTCAAAAGGCTTGGATAGTTTACCTATAAAAACTGAACCATGTTCTTCTGGTGACACAACATCAGAAGCTTTAACCTAGTCATCAAAATTAATTAGTTTTTAACAATTACCTGAAAATTCAAAATGAGTATAAGAATTTGTAAACAACTTACAACTCTTCCATTTGGTAGCGTAACATCCTTGCCATTTTTCAAAATCCCCAATAAAGGTCCCCTATTCAAATATTCAAATTAGTTTGTTACGAAAAAGATTTTATTAATGTACAACATACGGGGGAACTCCTTGTTCAACGCATTTTTCTATTTGCAATTGACCAATTTTGTTGTGTAACTGAGCTCGTAGAAAAACTTTTAATAAGAGTTATTTTAAATTAAATTATTGGGCCTTACTTTACAAATATAAGCAACTGAAATATCACAGCTACGCTTCACATCTACATCCAATTTTGGTTTCTTTTTAATTGGCTCTATAGTTTCCTTCGTTTCCCCTTCTTTCTGACTCAATACTGAATTTAGAATATTTAACTGGTTTGGGTGTTCACAACTGTCTGGTGTATTTGAATATAAAGGAACATAATCCACTCTCATGGAATGATCACTAAAAAACTTATCTTCCGGTTGTTTAGTAACTGCAAGAAGATTAAGATTTTCAGTAAAAACTAAGATTCACATTGTTTAAAAACAATTTCTGAGAATATACCAATGGATAAATCTTTTGTAACCATATAACTTTTAGTCATTTCAAAAAGATTTCTAAGCCCAGGTGGACCATGTACATGTATTTCTGGTACTCCAATGTCTTGAATTGTTAGAGACAATCCTAACATATATTGTAGCATTAAATAATTAATATCATAAAAAATTCCATCATACACTATATATATCAAATAATATTATTTATACCTGGTAGACCACCGAAGTTGTTCCAAGAGTTTGCAGTAAAGAATAAATGTTCCAATTTAGCCAATTTCATTCTACAACAGTACTAAGCTATAATTTTAAATTGACACAGGAATTAGAGTTGTTATACTTATGCTCGTGAGCCAATCTTTGGGTTCCTTCCCCACAGTTAAAAATGTATCTAAATATTTTAAAACGTGTCTATAATGTATTAAATATATTTTAATTTAAGGGGATTTTTACCGGGCATGATCCGTAAACATATATAAACAACGTGGATTTCCAACTCCCCCATTACCAAGCACACTAAGGTAAACTTCACTTGGTGGTGGTCTTGTTTTATTTTGTGATGCTGCCTTAGCTTTTATACGGATATGTCTTAAATCTGCGGCAGCTTTTGGCTCTTTAGGCATTTTCTCTAGTAATGAGAGTATTTTACTGTTGTTTGAAAATGACCTTAGAGTTGAGAATGAAAAACATGTGAACAAATAAAAATATTAAAATTAATTATGCCAAAAACAGCACCTTGAAAATATTGTTGGTATTGAGCTACAATTAACTAATTTAACATTGAGTTTAGTGAAATATATAAAGTTCGTCATTAACTTGAATAAAAGTTCACTTTCCACATAAAATCCACGGAAAGCAAAAAGCACATGTAAATCTGTCAGGAACTCTGATAGCAGACGACTTACACCACGTGTTTTCTGACGTAATACTGGTAATACCATGAGGACTATCTATCACTCTCTCCCGTTCTATTGTCGATAATTAATTACTGTGGAGATTTTTATCTAGTTTTTAAATTATGGCAAACGATTCTTCAGAAATTAAATTTAACGCTGATGAAGTTGGAACTGCCGAACAGTATAGTAAATTATGGGAACAAGATTTGAAAGGGGCAAAATTAGTGGTAGCTCCTATGGTTGACCAAAGTGAACTTGCATGGAGACTGCTGTGTAGAAGACACGGAGCAGAACTCTGTAATACTTCTTTAAAATACGAGCTTAAACCATTGTACTCATAACCTTACCTTTCAGGTTACACACCAATGTTACACGCTTCTGTTTTTATTAGAGATCTGAAATACCGAAAAGAGTACTTCTCAACTTGTGAAGAAGATAAACCTTTAATAGTTCAGTTTTGCGCTAATGATCCAAATGTACTTGTAGAGGCTGCAAAATTAGTAGAAGATCAGTGTAGTGCGGTTGATCTTAATTTAGGGTGTCCTCAAGCTATAGCCAAAAAAGGTCACTTTGGAGCTTTCCTTCAAGAAGAATGGGATCTCCTCCAATCAATGAGTTATTAAAGCTACATTTGACATCTGTGATGTTATTTCTAATTATTTTCTCACAGTCAGTAGAGTGTCGAAAGAAGTAAAAGTCCCCATTACCTGCAAAATTAGAGTGTTTTCAGATGTAGAAAAGACAGTGCAATATGCCAAACATTTAGAGGCTGCTGGTTGTAAGGTTAAGATTTTCAGAAAGTTTAATTTTTTAAATATATTCTACTTCTTTCAACTTTGATTTTTGTGATAGCTTTTAACTGTACATGGAAGAACTAAAGAGCAAAAAGGGGCTCACACGGGGCTAGCTAACTGGGAAGTCATTAAAGCCGTGAAGTATTTAAATATTTAATATCTTTCCAACAATGGAAATTTTAATAAGGAATTATTTATTCATGTAGGAAAGCTGTAAAAATTCCGGTATTTGCCAATGGAAATATCCAATATCTGAGTGATGTTCATAAATGTCTTGAAGAAACTGGAGTGGATGGTGTCATGACTGCTGGTCATTATGAATTATTTTTAATTTATTTAAAATAGTTATTAAACTCAAGTTATTTCAGAGGGTAATCTTCATAATCCGACTCTCTTTGAGGGTAAAGAAATGCTAGTTTGGGAAATTGCCAAAGAATACTTAGACATTGTGAAAGAATATCCATGTTCAAATTCGTTCATAAGAGGACATCTCTTTAAAATATTCCATCATTGGTAAAAATAGCAGCTTTTCTTATTTCTTGTTTGAAAAATATTTATTTTTGTTAATTTAATTTCAGCCTCACAATGCCTATGAATTCCGATCTAAGATCTAAATTAGCTGTTGCTGGTTCTCTAGGAGCATTTTTAGATGTAACAGAGAAATTAAAAGAAAGATTTTCTAATGTAAATATTTAATATCACCACATAATAGAAGTGTAGGAGTCCCGAGTAATGAAAAACGTTTTAAGAGTCCTAAATTTATCCCCAAGCCATTCAAATAAAGAAAATAGGTCTAATTTTTTTCACTAATCTTAAGAAAAATTCAAATTTATATTAAATTTAATTCAATCAGCAACTTTGAAAATAATCAGATGACCTCCATCAAGGAAACCTAAATCTCTAAACTCAGTCCATTTAGAGTAACTTCTAGACCTCGGTGAAGGTCAAGGGGCCCCATAATGGAGGGGGTCTCCACTCTTCCCTTATTAACGCCACTGATTATATGCCCCCCCCCCCCCAGAAGGGTTTTGCAGGTGGAGGGAGGGGGGGGGGTGGAAACCTTAGCTACACCATGGCAGTTAAGGGTTCAGGTATTTTTTTAGAGTCCTAGAAATAGTACTTTCAAGTTTAGTACTCAGACTCTCACACCTCTACTATACACTACTAAAATTTTTATATGCACTTTTTATACTTAAAAAAAAAAATAATCTTTTAAAGCATGGAGATATTAAATTGGAAGGAGATCATGAAAAATTACCATACCCACCATGGATTTGCCAGCCTTACATCAGACCTCCGTATGTTTTACATCTTACCTTAAATAGCGAACAAATTTACCCTATACTTTTGATAAATTACAGGCCTGTTGACGGAGAAAATACAGATGAAAGAAAAGAAAATATAATTAGAGGTCAAAAGAGACAATTAGAACAATTGCAAACGATAATTGATGGATTGTCAAAGAAGAAACTTAAAAAGATGGAAAAGAATGGGAACAAAATGCCATGTAAAAAGGAAAAGAAAATTTTCGAGAAATGCCAATTTTGTCCAAACCCAAGGGTAAATTAAAAGACATTATTTAGTAAAAAAAAAAATTTTTCCTGTAATATTGGATTTACTTTCAGGGTCTAAAATGCGTATCTGAATTATGTAAGAAATGCTGTCAAAACAAATCATTTAAGGAAATCCTTGACTGCCCTGGTATGAAAACATTAAAAAGTAATTAGTTACATAAACATATGAAAATTATTTCAGGTCACAAATTCTTTTACAAGACAAAGAAGAAGAAAATGGAAAATGTAGAGAAAGAGTGATTAATTTCAAACTCATTTAAATGAAAATAAAGAGATAAGACAAGGAAAAATAGTTTTATTTTTAACAATTTCCCAATGCTAATAGACAAATGTAAAATTAAGGTTGGGGTGATATCTGCCTAGATTGAAAGATAAATAAAATATTTTGAGCCTAGAAATTGTTTTAAAAATAGACTTATTTAGTAAGTTGGTAGCGGTAAATACACGTGGCAAACGATAAAAAGAAATAATTACATTTAATCCTAGATTTTACAAGTTAGCCACCTTGGCTAAATTAAACTTTGGTTGATTAGTAGTTACCGGCAAATAATAATATACATGGTACATTGACCCTAACTTTGTTCTAGATATTTACATCTCTATGTAATAATAAAAAACCATTTGAAATTTACATAAAATGGTTATCCTAATAAATTTTTTTGTTGGCCTAAAAACATCTCGTCTGTCTACATGATTCTTTCACGATACCTCTTAATATTTATATAAGACAATAGTAGAGTTACTCGCTAAATGTTCCAACATATTTGGCTTCTTAAAAATGTTCTTCACCAAAAAAATATTACGAAATATACCGCGCGTTTCTTACAAAGAAAAGTACTAGACTTTCTTTTATACACACCTTGGTTTTAATTTAACTGGGGGATATTTATCTGAACCTTAATCTCGGCAAGCTCATTTCGAAGTCATTCCATTTTTTTATTTTTTTTTTACGTAAGCATTTTTAAATTTAAGGGGCCCTATTCCCGCTTTTAAATAGAGTGCGGGCTTAATAAGTTTCCTAATTTATCTTTGGGCTTCGACTTCCATACTATGAGGGCCCGTAGGTGACTGTTTGCTAGGCGCGAAAGGCGAAGCGTAGACCCCGCTTCCCCCCGTTGTCATTGCGGGATTGGTGTTGGTACAGTTATTGTTCGAATTGGAGGTAGGGGGGAAAAAGGCATTTTGTTGTCCATTGGCAGCGGCTGGTGACGAACTCATCCTTTGATCTGCCGCGGACAATTTCGAAAAGGCCATTAAAGCGTCGGGGAAATTTGGCGGAGTCGCTGGCGTGTTGGCAGGTGTGCACATCTATTTCAATAGACACAATATCATTAATGTCATGGCAAAAACCAACCTGGAAAAACGAAATTACGTCCACAAACTACGTATTTTCAATGACAGTAGGACAAAAGGATTTGACCGAAACTTATGGTCAAATCTTTTTTTTTGGTGCCCCCCCCCCCCCCCCCCGAACCAAAATCCTGGCTAAGGATTAACGCCTGGCGAGATAAACTTTGTGTAAAAACATTCAACATCACAGCGGCTAGGACGTAATACAGTACATTTTAATGTCGCTTGTTATAAAAACCGTATATGTGTAGATCTGATTCTGACGCGGTTGCATCTGGGCGAAAATATTTGCTTCGAAAAAGGTTATTAACCTTTATAGTTAGTCGCGTAAGTGTAAAAAAAAAGTAATAACATTATTTTGGAAGCCATTTTTTGAGCACTTTTACGCTAAGTAACCGGTTTATCTCATTTTCCGATTTCCATATAAAAATCTATAGCACGTCACCCAGATCATTTTTTATAAATGAAAATATTTAAAAATTTTGCAAAGAAAAAAAAGAAAAAAATGAAATTTTCGCTTTTATTCTTTTATTTTTATACCTATCCAAATATAAAAATATATTATAATTTAGTTATTGTTAAGTTATTCTTGAAAAAAGGAAATCTGGGTAAAAATAACATAAAATAATTTGTGGGAAAGCATATTAGTAAATAAATGTAGCTTTATAAAAATAAAGTTATCAATTTTCACTTTTTGGGAAAACAATTAGTAAAAAACAACTCGACCCCAAATTTTTTCCACCATAAATATTTTACGTAATTTTTTTAATTCTTTTTCAACATACCATTTATTGCCCCAAAAATATCATTTATTGTTCCAAAAATATCATTTATTGTTCCAAAAATATCATTTATTGTTCCAAAAATATAATTTATTGTTCCAAAAATATAATTTATTGTTCCAAAAATATAATTTATTGTTCCAAAAATATAATTTATTGTTCCAAAAATATCATTTATTGTTAAAAAATATCATTTATTGTTCCAAAAATATCATTTATTGTTTCAAAAATATCATTTATTGTTTCAAAAATATCATTTATTGTTTCAAAAATATCATTTATTGTCTCAAAAATATCATTTATTGTCTCAAAAATATCATTTATTGTCTCAAAAATATCATTTATTGTCTCAAAAATATCATTTATTGTCTCAAAAATATCATTTATTGTCTCAAAAATATCATATATTGTCCGAAAAATACCATTTATTGTCCCAAAAATACCATTTATTGTCGACAAATACCTTCTAATGTCGCCCAAATACTAGGGGTGGATGAATAGTGAATTTCAGAAACGCATCGAATAGTAAATACCAATTCGAAATTTGATTCAGTTCCGTTAATCCAAAAATTGAATATTATTCGTTTGAATTCGTTAATCGATTTTTAAGAGGCAATTATTCGTTTTAATCTAAAGGATAATCGTTTTAAAACGATTATTCGTTTTCAAAGATCATTGAAAACTTTATAAATTTAAATAAAATCTTTGGCCTCTTTGCTTTAGGAATCAGAATTAATTGGAATGGTCTAGGCGTAGCCATTGTTATGTTTAAATTTCAGAAATTTCTTGCCAAATGCTTTCGAAATAAATTCAGTTAAACTGCCCTTAATTTAACACGTCACTCTCGCAAAAAAAAACAACTAATCGAAACGCGACGCTACAGAAAGAAAAGATTTTCTTTACATTTTTTATTCGATTTCAAACGATTATTCGTTTTTTATTCGTTTTCAAACGATTACTCGTTTTTTATTCGTTTTCAAACAATTATTCATTTTTTATTCGTTTTCAAACGATTATTCGTTTTTTATTCGTTTTCAAACGATTACTCGTTTTTTATTCGTTTTCAAACAATTACTCGTTTTTTATTCGTTTTCAAACAATTATTCATTTTTTATTCGTTTTCAAACGATTATTCGTTTTTTATTCGTTTTCAAACGATTATTCGTTTTTACTCCATTTCAAACGATTATTCGTTTTTTACTCGTTTTCAAACGATTATAAGTTTTTAATCGATAATTCGTTGGTTTAATCGCTTTCAAACGATTATTTGTTTTTTATTAGCTTTCAAACGATTGTTCGTTTTCAAACGATTGCTCGTTTTCTATTCGTTTTAAAACGGTTATTCATTTTTTATTCGTTTTCAAACGGTTATTCGTTTTTTATTCGTTTTCAAACGATTATTCGAATTTTTTGTCGCTTCGAAAATTCGGTTACTCGCCCACCCCTAACAAAAACATTTTACGGTCACACATTTTAATGTCGCACAAATACCTTTTATTGCCGCAAAAAATTTGGATTGTCGCCAAAATATAGATTATCGCCAAGATATATTTATTATCGCCAAAATATATTGATTGTCGTCAAAATATATTGATTGTCGCCAAAAAATATTGATTATCGCAAAAATATATTTATTGTCGCAAAAAAATGATTGTCGGTAATATATTTTAATTGTAACAAAACTTTTTTTATTTCCGCAAATGTTTTATTTTCTTAATTGTGACCTGGATGGCGTACATAAAAATCGTTAGAGAAAGAGAGCGAAGACATCCTTGAAATCCGTTAAAACCGAATTTCTCTCTTCACTCATTTCGCTGAGCAATAAAAGCTTAATATAGCGCTCTCTTTCTTAACAACTTTGAAGGCTATCTCGCATCACTGTTTACTACTAGCGAAATTCGGTACCGGTAAAGTACCAGAAATACCTCGAAAACTGTGCTGAAACTAAAACTACTCTACAACAACAATGGGGTAACGCTCTACCCTATATAATAGTTGCATGGAAGTTTACCCCGAAGAGTGAGGTACAATTAGCAACTGTTTACATTCACAAACAGGAATATAATATAGTATGAAATTATTTCAGGGGTTATTAATTTACAAAAATACAGAAACTTAAAAGGATAAGCACTTTTAACGTGTATGTAAGAAATCTAAGAATGTATTTATTTATACTTAGTAAGCATAGGAAAAAAATAAATACATTCTTGGTAACCATAATCACTCGTAAGTCTAAGACTTTTTTGTTGAATAGTAGTTCCATAAAAACTTGTAGGGAGCTGTTGGCTCGCGTGGCTTGCCACCACCCTCCTACGCATTGTAACCCGGCCACCTGAATTAAAGGCTTCAAAAGTCCCTTGATGACTTAGGCCTAAGGTGGTGCCTTGGGTATTAGCCTAGCTGATTATTATTATCTAGGAGCAACAAACACAGCACCCCACAGAAGGAGAACGCAACCCGTCAAAAGTCGTATATTTTCTTGTGTACAGTTTTCAATGGTTAGACGATTTAGCGCCTGCTGCCGTCGGAAGGAAAAAATTCGGAAATTATCCCCCCCCCTTTCCGTAAAACGTTTAGCGTAAAGGTTCGTCCAATGAAATTTGTACACAAAGCGTGTTTAAAGGCTAGCTGCGTTCTCCTTGTGTTTGTTAGATCTTAATAGAAGCCATTCGTAGCTTGCCCGTGGGTGTGGCCAGTGTTCGTTTCCAGGGTAACGCGTATAGGTCGGCCATGACATAAAGACGCCCATGGTGGTCACGTGATTATTTCGAAAGATCGTTACGCGTTTTAAATCGTGAGTGTGACGTGAACATCACGGCGACCGTTTCAAGGCGGGGCTAAAACGTTTAGGGTTTTCTTCATTCCCCCCCACCCCCCCAACCATTCGTGATTCACGAATTCTCGGAATCTTGGTCTAAGCCTCGTCTCCCGCGCGGGTGGGTACCCACTACCTAGGAATATAATACTCGTACATTCATACTCCTAGCCACTACCCAGTCCAACTCTCTCTCTCTCGGATTGGAAATCCCATTGGTAGCAAATAGTGTATTTTTCTCAACGGACCTTGCATTGACAGCTCTTTTAAGGTGGACCTTGTATCAGGGAACACTTAAGATCTTTTAACGGTACTGATAACAGCGGAAATGTTATCAAACTTTCACTTAGGCTCGTGTAAGATTGAAAATGGTTTTAAACATAAAAGCTAAATCTTAAAGCTTTCCCCCCTTTTGACCAAATGTCACGAGTTATCTATGGCTTTCGTTGGTAAAATCGCGCGTAACAAATTACCCCCCTCCCTGCAAGTTCAGCCCCTTCTCTTCGTCCGATTATAAGTTTCATCGAACGAAGTTTCTGTATTTGTAAACAAAACCCCTAAAAATAGGCTTCTGCGCACGGACATGCGTCGTTTCCACTCTAATCGTACATCCGTATCGAAGAATCAATGACGTAACGTAGAATGACTCGCCCAAAATCCCGCCTTTGTCTAAATGGTTGGGGCCAAAATTAAAAGGCTTACGGAGCGCCAGATTACAAGCTCCCAGTGAAGGGAAGCTTGGTGGCGAAAGAGGTGCCGTTTTTAATGAAACCAAATGTAAACCAAACGATGAGAAAACCCCTCATTTTTAAAAAACAGAAACTTATCCAGAAATATTTATGAATAAGGGCAACTGGTAAAAAAATCAAATCATCGATCAATGATGGGAAAAGCACAGTTTTTACTTCTATATTATATTTATTATCCTAAGTACGCGAAAAGTCAAAATTATAAGTAAAAATTCAATAGTTTTTCACTATAAATTTTTTTTATCCCAAATAACCCACTTGGAAATTATAAGTTATTAACAAAACAAGCAACAGCTAAAAACTGATTTGACCTGTTAAAAGTTTCTTAAATAAATAATTTTATTTAAGCCCACAAAGTTTGTCTTTTTAAAATTTAATAAACGATTAACCAAGTTTTTAGAACCGAAATATTATCTAATCGTCCGCTAGTTATCACAAAACTGATGGGGAAGGCGGAGATACAAAATGTACATGTATAAATAAAAAACTCACTGTGTTAAAATGACTATGAGGTGGATGGAAACTTGGAACTGTTGCTTCTTGGAAAAATATACTAAGAGCCGTCTATAAATAAATACGAAAAATACTTTCAATTGTCTGTCTTGAGTCAAGATATTGCTAATACGAAAGGGTTTAATGTAAACCGTTAATTTAATGGTATTTTAACACTGTAGGTCTACAACTACGACATTGATCTCATAGTAGATGAACCATCCCCCGTCAAAATTTCAGTTCCGCACATGGCAATGTTTGCATAACGTAGAAACAGCAGTTGGCTACTTGGCTGGCTTCTCTTTGGGCCTAGGCTTACCCCCATCTTAGAGATTTTGAAACGTACCTCAAATTGCCAATGCGAAGCTTGTAATAATTGCCTGGCTTGTTCCCTGGCGCAACCAGCCGCCAGCATGAACTGATTAATCATGACTTGTTCCCTTAAGGGATCCATTTCGGTATTTTAAACAAATAAACCACCTTCGCTATAACGCCAAAAATATTAGACCCGAGAAAATAGGAGATATCCTCGGAACGAAACCACTCGTCTTCCCTTTCTGCTTCCAAAACATAAACAGCACTAGATTCTATGACGTCATGTGTCCTTGGGCAATCATTTTCTGGCTTCCCAGCAAAGCAGTCGGCTGACAAAATGTCACCTCTTTAGAAGGGTTAGAAATGTCATAAAAGACACGCAAATTCAAAAACTATCAGTCTGTTATCCAAAACTGAATAACGGAAAAATCTCAAACGAAATGGAAGTATCCGAAGTGTTTTACGACAAGCAAGAATACATTGAAACTGCAAGTTCAGGTTCAGGTTTTTGTTTAAAGCAAGCCTTTGCCCACCATTAGCCACCTTGCCTAAATGTATATGTGCTAAAATATTTTCTAATTTTAGGCTTCTGGTAATAAAGTTAGCAGACATTCGGTTTTATGTGGAAGTCAAAACATTGTTCTTAATGGAAAGGTATGACTAAATCTAGGCCTTGGTTTATGATTAAACTGATCAGAAATAAGGATTCAGTTACAAATTAAGCATCAATCCAAGGCTTAAAAAGCACCCTTTGGTTTTGTTATTACAAATAAAATTTTAATTAATAGACTATTGTTCAATCTGAATGTATCATACGAGGTGATCTAGCAAATGTGAGAATAGGAAGATATTGCATTATTAGTAAAAAAGCAGTAATAAGACCTCCTTTCAAAAAATTTAGTAAAGGGTAAGTAATATACTATATAGGCTTAGGAGGTTTGCAAGTTCAATATGCGTAGTTGATGATTAATGAAATTAAAAACGACTTCGTTATATTTGCATATTTAATAAAATATTTATGATATTTACAATGAAAGTCCGACTAGTTTCGTCGTGCCTAGCATGACATCTTCAGAAGATGTCATGCTAGGCACGACGAAACTAGTCGGACTTTCATTGTAAATATAATAAATATTTTATTAAATATGCAAATATAACGAAGTCGTTTTTAATTTCATTAATCATACTATATAGGATAACTATAAATTAAAAAAATTAATTTTTATAGAGTCGCTTTCTTCCCATTGCAAATTGGGGATCATGTATTCATTGGAACTGATACAGTTGTTAATGCAGCTCAGATTGGTTCCTACGTCCATATAGGAGAAAACTGCGTTATAGTAAGTGAAATGTAAGGAAGACCCCTGTTGAAGAATATTAAGTTTAAAAGGCATAATTTATGATGTAGGGAAGAAGATGTGTTTTAAAAGACTGTTGCATGATTGCTGACAATACAGTTCTACCTCCAGAGACAGTGGTTCCTGCATTTTGCGTTTTTGATGGATCCCCTGGTACTCAGACTGCCTTGTTTGGTAATTTGACTAATTTTCAAACATTGTTAGTAATAAAGTTGCTTTCAGGACTTTATGCGAGTGAACTTCCTGAATGCACTCAAGATTTGATGGTAGACTACACCAAGAGTTATTATCAAAATTTCCGACCTGCTCATATTTAAAATTTACTGGAATCATGCTTCTATACATTAAACAATTTATATTTATCTTTTATATTACAAATCCTTCATTTTATCGAAAAATGTCATCACAGAGTGTTATTTATTAAGTTTAAACCATTTAGGCGGGTTTTTAGTGACTGGCCTAACACGATTCACATTGTCTAAACCATTTTGATCTCTGCGAAGAGAATTTCCTGAGGTAGAAGGCAAAGAATTGTCCATTTCCAACTGCTGATTAGAACTTGATGATGTGAGACAACTACTAAAATAAAAAGTTCATTACTTATGTAGAGCTATTCAAAACTTAATTTACCGTAATTTGCTGGCTTTATGAGTGGCTGCTCGATAATTTGAAACTTTGGACTTCAAATCTTCCTTTAAAAATGTCATACCATCTTTTTGGTTGCAGCCAAAATAAACAACAGCAGCGGGTACAAGATCAACCTTAATGAGCGGTAGTTAAAAAAATAATTATATTCCTACATATATTGAAATAATTACTTGAAATAAACTCATTTCATTGTTCAAAACATTTTTTGGAGGCGTTGTATCTTTAGGTAAAAAAAATCAAATTTAATAGTTGCCTAGTGTCATAAAAATTAACTTACATAAAAAGAAATCCATGTTTGGGTCCTTGAGAAATTGACGAACAAAATCTTTGACAGTAATCACTAAAATAAAACACAGTTTTTTAGTGATAGACAAAAAGGGACTTAAAATTAGGGCTGTGCGAGTACTCAAAAATTGCGAGTACTCGGTTTCGAGTCCGAGTACATACTTCCAGTACTCGATTGGGTACCCGAGTCCTTCGCCAAGGCTTAAAAATTACTCGAGTCGACTCGAGAATATTAAAAATACCCAGCGAGTCCACTGTTTCCCGTCGAGTTTGCTTCTGCCTGTCCCCCATTAAATTAACTTCCCAAATACACTGGTGGTGGGCCAACATGTTCAGGGGGGCTATTCTGTAAACATTCGAACGGGAATTCGATTTCGATACCCTATACCATGTCGAGATCGACTTTGACAATTTGCATTGATTTATGCTTATTCGAAATCTTTACCGAATACCATTCGTCGAGATCTCGAAGTTCGAAATCTAGTTTTCGATCGAAAATTGGATTTCGAATATTTACAGAATAGGCCCCCAGGGGTTGGCCTACTACCAGGGTATTTGCTTTCCAGGCAAGTGATTTTAAGTGGGACAGGTGGAAGCAAACCTAGTTAAGTTCTTAATTTTAGGTTTCTCTTTTCTGGTCAAGATTTGTTTGTTTTTGGAAAAAATATGACGAATAATATTATTTAGTAGTCAATATTTATCACAAAAGTAACAAATCTCTGATAATAAAATTTAGATTTCAAGTTTTTTTTTATAATTTTTTAATTCCAATTGGCAATGGCTCATATAAATTTATGTTAAGGACAAACAATAATCATTTAAAAATTATTTCTGATTTCAAATGGTTAGTATAAAATTTAGGGCTCGAAGGCTCGAATGAGTATTGAAAAATTGAACTCGAAGACTCGCAAGTCCAATTTTACAAGACTCGGGACTCGACTCGAAACCCAAAAAACAGGACTCGCACACCCCTACTTAAAATACACTAACTAGGGGTGTGCGAGTATCAATTTTTGACTACCGAGTCAAGTTCGAGTTTATATAAATTTTCTTCGAGTTTTAAAAACCTAGCGAGTTTAAGAGTTTTAAAATATCACCTTTTCTAAGCTTAGAGCCCTCAACGAGTCTTAAAATTCTTAACGAGTTTTAAAATTTTTAACGAGTTTCTATTGATCCATTACATTTGGGAGTTTTAATATATTAAAAGAATTAATTAGATAACTAAGATCTAATATTCGTAAAAAAAACAACAAAATTTCATAATATTTAGTATCACACAACTACAAACTATTTGTCAGTTATTAGTAAATAAAACGACACAGCCAATGCTAGCTGTTTTAAACATCACATGACAATTTAAAATTCGAAATCTGTCATGATCCAATGAAAAAAGTAGCTGATAAAGTATGACGTCGAATGTTTTTTGTGAACCCTAATTGGTGAAGAGCTATGACGTAATATTTTTGAAACTTGATTGCGTAATCGGTTTATACGAGTGCTTGCATAGCCCTGAAACTCGTTAATACGAAAACTGCTTAACGAGTCTTTATCGAGTTTAACCTTGAACCAATTTTAAACTCGAAAGTTTGGCGAGTTTCTGCACAAGGCTTATCGAGTTTCAAGCCGATTACTGGATTTGAGTACTCGATTTAAGCGAGTGCTCGCACACCCCTAACACTAACCTTTATCTCTAGGATCAAACTTGGCTTGCAAAACAAATCGATCAGGGAAATGCACTCGCACAAAAGCGGAATCGTATTGAAGTAGCTTGCTTTCTTCAATTTGGGAAGCAGTTGAAGCTAGCATTAAGGGTTTATCTTCCATCATTTGTCTGAAAAATATTAAAGAACAAAATTATTCAAGTGTTCATAATATAGTTTAAATCAAAACTATTTTACATTTTCTTCCTCAGATCAGAATAGAGATAACGAACATCTTTTTCATTATGTTCGAAGAATTCCTCTGGTAAATCAACTGACGGCAACTTAGGAACTAATTCCAAATTAAACAATAAGGCTTCTCTCTCCCCAATCTTAAAGAAATTTAATCATTACTGATGGTAAATATGAGATATAAAAATGTCTCTTACATAAATAATCTGGTCTTCCTCGACATCTTCCATTTCTTCATCAAGTACAGAGTCTACACCTTCAATAACTTTCTGATTTGTTGTAATAGCATCTTCAGATTCCATTCTATTATTTGAAGTTTCGTTTTCCACAGGCTCTACAGGAGTTTCTACATTTAAAATACTTGTATAACTTTGTTGTGTATTCAATGGCTTTTCCAGACTGTTGTTCTCTTCTGATGTTGAAATTTGATTGGCCCCTGATAAAATGGAAGCTGAAGATTCAACACCATTTATTTTCTCATTGCTTGATTCATTTTCCACTATCCCCCAGTTTTCAACATCAATTGTCTTCTTTAAACATATATCTTCCACGTAGGCTTGCTCTTTCAAGGAACTTGGAATTCGAAACACCAATCTGATCATTACTCTTCCACCCGTGGCACCCAGCTGATTTAAAGTAGTTTTCTCAAGTTCATCTTTTCCAATTATCTTAAAAGAAATTAAATTTTCATATTATAAATGCCAATAAATTAAAGTAAAAGAGCCATTTACCTCTTTTCTCATGTAAATACACACCGGTTCCCCTGGATTTTTGTCTTGCTCAAGTAATTCTCCTCTAAAATAGTTATATCATGTTATATATATTTTATGTTGTGAACAGATTTCATATACTTTGTTTCTCTCCAATGCTGAATAATGTCACTGAGAGTAGTTGAAGATGGGAAATCATGTAAAAGTCTTTCTCCAGATTCCAGTTGCAATCCAACAGTAACCAATTTTTCCAATTTAGGACCATTTTTGGAAGGTTGTAATTCTAAATTACAATTATTAGGAATATTTGCAAATCTGACTGTCAATCCCGTATCAAGAACTTTCCTTTGGTGCCTAAAAAATCCTTATTATTTACTTAAAATGTTTTTTTCATTTTTAATAAAAATGAAATTACGTTAAATCTGTTTCATTTGATTTAAGTCCCGCTTTTAAACAAGCTTCTTCCAATATCTATATAAAAAAAAATTGTTTTTTTTTTTTTTTTTCAAAATAAGAAAGATATTTATTTGGTGCCTTTGTGTAAAAAGCTAAATTACATATAGATGGAGTAACGTATGGTATTATAAAAAAAGTCAATTGCATAAGTTTTACGTCATTGCGGCCTTGCGTGGCGGACGTGAAAACGGGGTAGTATCTAATGGCAACCCGGCAACTGTGTATTAAAATTCACCCGTATAGTTACGAGTCGCTCTCTAGCATTTTTTGGCTTTGATTTAATGTTGAAAATGGTGTGTTCGCGAAATGTTTTCCACGTGGGGAACGGCAAGTTATACAAATGGGTTGGAACAGATATTTAAGTTCTAAATAGAACACATAAATTAACAATTCCGATGCTCAAACCTGGCCAAATGATTACCCCTAACTACACATTCCTAAATAAAAATATTAGATTCATAAGAATTTAATGGTAAGCGGACTTGCATTGACATAGGGGTTAACAGTTCATAACGAAGTCTGGAAATTCCCGCAAACTTGAAGGAAATTATTCAGGCAAAATTTAAAATATTTCCAGGAATTTGCACTATTAGTTCCTCTATGTAACAGGAACCCATTTATAAAAAGATAGTGCTTTAAATTTCTATATTACTATCGATATCATGTCTTTCAACAAGACACAATCACCGCTATTTGAAGAAGATGCGTATGACGATCTAATTCCCGTCCTGATACAATGTTTTGCGATAATCTTCCTCGGATACATAACTGGAAGATGTTGCCTGATCTCGGATAAAGGGACAGCAGCCCTAAACACATTTGTCACATGTTTTTCCTTGCCAGCTCTGATCTTCTCTTCACTCGTATCGTTAAACTTTTCCAACGTCAGATGGCCTTTTCTGGCCAGCGTTTTCTTAGCCAAGGCGATTGTTTTCATAACCGTATCTGCTGTTACTCAAGTGCTGACTCGGCCCAGCAACTGTGGAATCGCTGGTCTCTACGCTATATTTTGCACCCAAAGCAATGACTATGCGTTAGGATACCCTTTGATATCTTCCTTGTATCGTAAAAAGACTTACTTCGCCGAATACATTTATCTCCTTGCACCAATCCAACTTTTGATTCTCATGCCTATAGGTTTTTTAATGATGGAAATACAGAAACAAAACAATCTATATGGATCGACTCAAGGTGAAAATTTGATCAAAGCATCAAAAGAAGAAGAGAGTGATCAGTCTCAAAAAAATAAACGCACCAATTCCAAATGGCTAATGTGGTCTGTCCTTAAAGGAATCTTGACCAATCCAGTCTTGGCATTGACGGCTTTGGGTGTCATTGCAAATTTTGCTTTTAACCACAACCCCCCAGAAACACCCATGATGATTTTACGCACATTAGGCAACGCTTTCCCAGCTTTGTCACTCTTTATTCTGGGTCAAAATATGGTAGGAAAAATCAGTATAATTTCTGGGTATGGTTGGATGGAACCAGCTCTTTTAATCTTGGTCAAAGTCTTGGTTTTGCCACTAATAATCCGACAATTGGTGCAACAGCTACCTACTGGAATGTGTCCAATGGATCGCGATGACTTCGCTAGTTTCGGTTTCCTTTATGGAACCTTCCCAACAGCGCCTTCCGTCTCCCTATTTGCCATTCAATTTGACTTGGAGTCCACTATTGTCTCCACAGGAATGGTCATTTGCACTATAATTTCTGCACCTTTGATGCTAATATCGGGTGCTATGATCTCACTTCCAATCTCCGATTACTCTCAATTTCGAGCCACACTAATCAATACCGTTTTCTGGGTTGGACTATTCGGGTTACTCTGTGGCATTTGGGTAATCATTGTGTTCATCGTCAACCGTCAATGGAGGTCCATAACGCGAACTATCACTACCAATTTGGTAATTTTTCAATGCCTAACAGGGATTGGAGGAATGATGTGGCGCTTCATCGACAGCGAATCAAATGCCCTATTCTACTCCCAGTACATAGTAGCGGCGATTGGCATTTTCTCATGCCGCATCTGGACAGCTTATTTGGCTGGGGTCCTTGCATTTCTTCAGTGGAGAAGCCTATGTTTTGTTTTGTCATACAAGATACCATTGATCATTTCTGGCTACGTGGTCTCGGCAGTCGCAACAGCAGCCTTGATAATTGGAATTTTTTTCCGACCACCCCAAAAGTACATTCCAGATCCCAATTTCCAATTCGGGCAACCCGAGGCCTACGTGGCTTTCGCTATATTAGCATCAACACTACTTTTCACTGCAATATGCCTTATAGCCCAACAACGACTAAGGTCTCATTACAAAGATTATAACCTTCTGACTAATGAAGATTCTGAATCTGAAACACAACAAACTTCAACACCAGAATCATACTCACCTAACCAACCATCTACCTCATCATCAACAATGATTCCTGATTTAGAAGATATGGGCCTTTTGAATAATATTAATGATAGTTGCACCCTGCTGTGTGACAAAAATCGCAATTGCTCCCAAAGAATAAGAAAAAGATGCAATTCGGAGGTCAGAAGATACATTATGCAAGGATGTCGTTTTGAAGAGATGGAGAGGCAACATGAATTTAAGCAGCATATTGTACTTCTTACTTTCCTTGCTATTTCTATGATTGTGGGATTAGCAGTTAGTATATGGAAAATTGTTGGAGAAGACACAACTGGAATATTTGTGGAATTGGAATTTTTAGATGCAATCCTCAATTTTGGACAAGGTATATTTTCCTTTCTAGTATTTGGACTTGACTGGTATAACTTTATCAGCAAACCAATAACAAAACTATACAGAAAACTTCGTTTTGGAACTGCTACATTTATTTTACCCCCAAGAGAAAGTTTAAGTGAACATACTTTGAGAATATGCAATCAGTTTTACTCCTATCACTACACTTCATGTTTAGCAGAAGTGGTATCGGATAAAAGAGTAGGTCAAGAAATATTTCCATCTGCATTTAGGGGGAAAGAACTAGTCACATGGTTGGTAGCTATTGGTTTAGCTGAAGATAGAAAAGAAGCTGAAGAATATGGAAAGCAACTTCTTTTGGGAGGAGTTCTAAAGCACATAGAAGTCATGGAAGATTTTCATGATGATGCCAAAATTTTCCATTTTCTTCCAATGAATAATGCATTTCCTAATGATTCTTCTATAGAAAACATAGTAAGACCAATAACTTCTTTAGAATTTAACATTTTAAATAATTATTCATATTGTTTCATAGGACTTCAACGAGCAAGTTAGTGATCTGATTGAACCAGTATCTGTTTTATCAGTAGAAGTCCACAAGACCAGTGAAACAGCACATAAAGCACGCCGAGTATTTAAGAAAAAAACACGACCCTAGTCTTTCAATTTAAAAGAACTAATTAGTAAGCCAAACAATTTTAAACAGATGTGACCTAGTCTCGATTTAGACTGATTTTTAAGTGTATTATTTACTATAGAAATTAAAGATAATTTTCAAACCTGTTGAATACTTGTATTAGGAGTCACTTTAATGTTAAAACGTCTACCATGAGGAAGTACGATGGTGACCGAATTAGTAGCCATTAGTGTTCGTCAAAACTGAAAAAAACTTGAATATTTATATATAATCTGGGTAACTTTAATAACCCTAGTATCACCATGGTATCATTATCCCTTGTAATTTGTAAATATACGTAAATATACTGTCAAAATATCGTTAATAAAATAACCTAATCATCGGATCGACGGATTATCATCCTATCCTTAAGCCTCGGTCTTTTATATTTGCAATACAAGTTCTCTACTTTTAAACAATATTTAAGCTACTTTAACGAAAATATTACCTTCTAGGTCGAAGTTTGTAATATAAGGGTATTAATAGCAACAGACTGGACAGATAAATAACGGAAAATCCCAAAAAATGCGTATGATTCTACAGAACTAAAAATCGGTAGAGCAGACGAAGTTATTTATGACATAGGCCAAGTTTAATTTTTTTTTATATACACAAATCGGTGTCGACCTAAGGCCTTAGACACCAGCACACAATAACTGATTAAGCAGGGTGAGATAAGTGTAACGGCCACGCCAACGGAGGATACGTGGGGAAAGTCTGTCAGAATTTATAGCCCGGTGTACCTAGTAACAGAGACCATACCACCGGAGGACTATCATCATAGTGCCCTACGCCAGCGTCCCCAAGCCCGGACAGGTGACAAAACCAGCATGGGTAGCAGAACCCTACTACTGATGGTCGCACCTTTGACGCAAGCCACTCAACCCAGTGGGGACAGGGGTGGGGACACCCGTGTCGGAAGTATTTCGACCACCCGTTGCGGGATTGAAGGTCTTCCTCACACGGCCATCCACAAACTCTGCCTCCCAGACGCTTGGGATTACAGGAGTACGCCACTACTCCCGGCACCAAGTTTCAAATAAGATAAGCAATAGCTGTGTACACATATTTTCGATTATTATTTTGTTTTATCTTTACCAATTAAACAATAATCTTTGGTGAACTAAATTATTTCTCTCGCTTTTCTATCTCTACTTGGGTTTAATTAATCTAACCCTAATTAACCACTGGATTAGCAGCTCACTCCGCTCAAGTCTTGGTAAAAATGCCGTTTTCGGTTTTTGCAACGACCTAGTAATAGAGTAATAAAATGACCAAACATTGCAAAAATTAAAAAAAAATGCAAATGAAAATCCTTTTATCGCTATTTCATTATGTTGAGCCTTTATTTGAGCGGAGCGAGCAAAGCTCTCACTGCAGCGACTTCAATGGAAAAGATGCCTGTCGTGCTGTCCGTCCGTCGCATCACTGTAGAGTTTAAAGGGGAGAGTTTCGTATATATATATTACGTCCATGGGGAAACCAAGAGAAGGCGAGCATTGGAATTTACCTCAACCACATGACCGTCGCCTGGTTGTCGGAACTTGTCGCCAATTTTTGAAACACATTGTGAAACAGTGGAAACGTACCAGTACAATGGGTATGAAACTCTCGAATCGACGGCATTGTTGCTACTATTCAGCAGACTAAGGCTGACATTTCTACGTTTAACGAAAGTGTTCTAAAACTGGAACAGATATTTGACCAAGCTGAACTTTCAAATAGGGCTCAATTCGATTGTATGACCGATCTGTTGAAATCTGAGCTCTCCACCGTTAGAGCAGATTTATCCTCCAGCAACACAATCAATCATTCATGAGAAATTTGATAACCATGCTCCATCCGTTGCGTCTGATGTTCTGGCGCAACTTGACCCGATCCTGCAACGACAGGATAGCAAGTTTTCAGTATTATCATATGTAACATAATTACTCATAAGTATGCCACTGTACCTTTATTCCATTCAAAAATCTCCACTAACGGTTTGTTTCACCCATAGGTTTCACCACGAACCAGTAAAAAGTTGGATTACGTTAGATTTTAACCTTTTTATTCATCCTAGCAATTTTGGGAGTCACGCTATTGACTAGTAACATATTTATTTAAGCCAATGGAAAACCTCTAAATTGAGAAGGAATTTTTTGCGTCGGAATTTTAGTCAGCCCAATGTAGCTTTATTGAAATTTATAAATTTGTGCGGATGAAGTTAAATTATGAGTAATTTAGAAAAATAAAAGGTTGGCGAAAATGACCAATAAGTGATCGCTTTCCGAAAATGGAACAAGTCGTCGAAGTGGGATATTCCACCAGCGTTATTAAAACCCATATCAAGCCTAGGCTCAAAAGAATCTGCAAAGACTCCAACCTGAACCTTGTAGATGCGCCAGAAAAGCTCAACCTGAATTTCAACTATTTTTTTTTCAATAAACCTGCTTCTTTTATTTGACAATGCAAATTTATTTTAGAACGTGAGTCTCCGAGAACTTCATTAATTTGCAAATTAATTACATTAACAGAACTTGACCCTATATTGTAGTTCATTTTAGCTCCTAAGCCTTGGTTGTTCAAAGCGGTTTGTTTACTAAAATAACGGCCATCGGTTTATCAGACGTAGAGCTATTTATACGACGGCATAATCGGCATCAAATATTACGTAGGGTACGGATAACGCAATATCTGTGAAACAAACCGTTAGTGAAGAAATAGAGCTAGTGGCATGATACTTATGAGTAATTATGTTACATATGGTATTATTAGATACCAAGGTTGATGCAGCCAAAATTGCTGATATGGTGTTTGAACGGTTGGAACCCATGCTGCAGCAACGAGATAAGATTCACTTGGAGAAGGTACACTCCAAAGTTGATGCGCTGGAGGACTTCCAACAGGAGAGCCTCCGACGTAATAATATTCTCCTGCTGAATGTACTGGAAGATCACACTACCTCCGATGATGTTTCTGGTCAGCAGTGTGTTCGGGATCTGCTGCAATTTAGTAACCTCCCTCTGCATATCTCTTTCTTTCGGCTTCCTAGGGCGCTGCCTGTGCCTCCTGGGCGTTTTCCTTGACCAATCAAAATTCTCTTCCATACCGATTCCCAAAAACGGGGATTCTTGAAGCACATCTCTGACCGGTGGCAGGACCCAAACTTTACGCTGGTTACGCGTTCAGACCATACTAGGAAACAGCAAGCTCGTTACCAGAAAGCTGCGGCTGAACTACAGACCCGACTTACTGCAGGTGAGTGTGGTTTGGCATCCGGAACTACAAAGTAGTGCCTATCACTGCTGCAGTTACGAACCGCCCATCCTCCCTCATGCGCTCCTAGGGGCCGGATTATACAACGCAAGACTCTCGGCACTCTGCCCCTCAGGGGCCGCCACCCATTTATCCCTACACGTGATATCCGATGCCCCAACCTTCCCAGTCCAGCCGGCAGTGGGGAGCCCCTCAAACCCTACAAGCTCCCACGGGTGGGGCTAACGCTTCTCCAAATTATCTCCCCCTGGGCTCTCCTACCTTTCAACGGCGGCACTGACCCTCTTCTTCTCTACATTCCTCCCTCAATCCGGGTGCGGCCGAATTCTTTTCAACCACATGTGTTTCTTTCTCCATCATCTTAACTAATGTGGAATCAATGCTTAATAAACTTTATGAACTTAAACTCTTAATTTGGGACCGTGTTCCAGACATCATTGCGCTTACCGAAACTTGGTTGAAGAAGGACACTCCATCTGAACTTTCCACCATTGAGGGTTATGAAATTTTTCGCTCTGACTACTACCAATCTTTGGGGCTGTGCGCTTTACTTCCGTTCGTCCCTTGCTGTTTCTCTTAATCGCTTGCTCACTTCCCCTAGCATACTGGTCTGCCAACATAAACTGGATGGTCAATTTGCTGCTTTTACTTTGTTGTTACCGTAGTCCTTTTGCCTCCCTAGACTTAATTAAAACACTCCTGCGTACGATTGAGAGAGGCAGTATGTTGGCCGATCGAGTTATTATTTTGGGCGACTTCAACGCTCCCTGTGTTGATTGGAGCTCTGCCTCTACTTCGAGAGGGGTTCGATCGGTTGAAAAACGTCTCCTTGACACTACCCTTTCCTGCAAACTGCGTCAGTTTGTCTTGGCCCCAACCAGGCAACGGGGGGCCAACCTCCCCTCGACACTTGATTTAATTTTTAAATTTGACTGGGACGTTTTTACTGATCTAGCCCACCTAGCTCCTTTAGGGAAAAGCGATCACGACGTCCTGTTTGTTAATCCTGCATTCCCTAGTTCTCCTACCTTGACTGTACGTTTTGTTTACAGCCGTGGGAATTTCGACCTTTTTCGCGCTTCCCTTTTAACGAAAGACTGGTCTGCAGTTCATAATTCCCCCTCTCTCGATGATATGATGTCTACCTTTTTACGCCTTGTAGCTGAGGCTCGCGACGATAGTATCCCCAAAGTGGCTCCGTTTAGTTTTCTTATTATCCGTATCATTTCCCGTCTCATCAATCACTTGCCCCCTTTGTTTATTTTTTTCTATATCTCTTTCTTTAATTCTTGTGTTGGTATTGATAATCTTGTTTTGTATTCTTTTGTTTTATTTTATGTTATTCTTGTCTTTGACTGCTTGGTGTACGTAATATAAGTGCGTACTCAGGAGCCCAATAAGTGTATCTCACTTTCTCTATCCTGACAATAAAGTATAATTATTATTAAAGACAGTTCCCCCGTTTAGGGTTAGGCTTATATTTTGTCATGATAATATAGTATTTTTTAGTTAGTAGTTATTCATGCAAAAAATGACGGTGTTCCATTTCTTTTATTTATATTTTATTTTGTCATTGGTTCCAATTTATTTATTTTTGGTAACAGGGGAAAACTCAAATGCCCTGACTGACCTTAACTTCTTCCCCCCTCTTTTTTCCCCATCATCGACTTGTTCACTTTATCGGCGAGAGCTGTAGGTTATAGTTATAACTAGCCGAGAAGCCCGCCTTACAGGCGGGCCCTTTGCTAGTTATGTGTTTCGAGGCACTCCACCCCAGTACGCCCCTCCAACCCGTTTTTCCCATGGGATAATTTCCGTGCCACCCTTTTCCCCATAGTCGAACCACCGCATTAAGGCCCCTCCCTTTTTCCATGCGAGGGGTAAGACACTCTGCGAACTCGGTGTACACTGCCGTACCTTTGACAGTGCTAAATGGAACTCTCAAACTCTTGAAAATATGTAGCTTTAACAGTGCTAAATGCACGAATTCGGTGTACAGAGTATCTGAGACTATCTTACCCCTCGTTTCCATGCGATAATTTCCATGGTACCGTTAACCCCCATAGTCGACCTCCCCCCGTAAGGCCCCCTCCCCCTTTTCCCATGCGATAATTTCCATGGTACCCTTTTCCCCAAAGTAGAACCACCCCAGTAAGGCCATTCCTCCCCCTTTTTCTCATGTGATAATTACCGGGGTACCCTTTTCCCCAAAGTAGAACCACCCCAGTATAAGGCCCTTCCTCCCCTTTTTCCCAAGTGATAATTACCTGGGTACTGCCAGTAAGGACATTCCTCCCCCTTTTTCCCATGTGATAATGACCGGGGTACCCCATCCTCATTTTTCTTATGTGTAATTACCCTGTAACCCTTTTCCCCAAAGTAGAACCACCCCAGAAAGGCCCTTCCTCCCCCTTTTTCCCATGTGATAATAACCGGGGTACCCCCTCCTCATTTTTCCCATATGTAATTACCGTGGTACCCACCTTGCACTTTTTCCCATGTGATTACCGTGGTACCCAAAATTTTAAAAACAGTACGCAGTAGATGACCAAACAAATAAGTTGTACCTTACGGACATTCAGACCAATAACATAAGGTAGGATGCGCGTGAGGGTCTACTTCTTCCATGCTGAAACTACCCCATACGACCCCCCCCCTCCCCTCCCCTCCGAAATTCGCGGCGGAAACAGAGAGAAAATTTCGGGTGTATTGCGTGTTGGGACAAACACGGCCCAACTCTCAGGGGCGACAGATTTTGAGAAAATAGATAGTCGAACCACCTCAGTAACGAAGCCAAAGGCAGTCTCGGTTTCCCTCTGTTCCGCGGGTCGCTTTTTCCTCGCCGCCCCGCCTTTGGCTTCGTGACAGACTAAGCAAACATTCCTGAAAGCTCGGACGACGACGACGACCAACGTACCAAGCGCTCCTTATAATATAGACTAGCTGAGAAGCCCGCCTTACAGGCGGGCCCTCAGCTAGTGGTGTATTTCGAGGCACTCTTTACCAAATAGTCAAACCCCCCAGTAAGGCCTCCTCCCCCTTTTCCCAGGGGATAATTTCCATGGTACTCTTTTCCCCATAGTAGAACCCCCCCCCCCATCTGTAAGGCCTCCTCCCCCTTTTTCCCAGGGGATAATTTCCATGGTACTCTTTTCCCCATAGTAGAACCACCCCAGTAAAGCCCTTCCTCCCCCTTTTCCCATGTGATAATTACCGTGGTACCCCCTCCACCGTTTCCCATGTGATGACTACCGGGGTACCCCTTCCCCGCTTGTCCCATGTGATAATACCTTGGTACTCCCCCCGTTTACCATGTGATAATTACCTTGGTACTCCCTCCCCCTTTTCCCATGTGATAATAACCGTGGTACCCCCTCCCCCCTTTCCCATGTGATGACTACCGTGGGACCCCATGTGATAATTACCTTGGTACCCCCTCCCCCTTTTCCCATGTGATAACTACCGTGGTATCCCCTACACCCTTTTCCCCATGTTATAAATACCGTGGTACCCCCTCCCCCCTTTTCCCATGCGAGAATTTCCGTGGTACCGTTTTCCCCGCTAAAATAACTCCAAATCTCGCAGGCGTCCCAAACGACTCCTTTAAACCCCCTGTACCGAATGGCTGATTTACTCTCATGACGAACAAATAAAAATACTGTCGTCCTTGAGTCCCGATTTACAGTGCGAAATTTGAGCCAGTGCGAAATCCGATCCGAAAATTCAAAAACAAACTTAATGACCAAAATAGATTTGACCTAGCATTAAGGCGAAGCGCAACGACCGCGGGTGAAACACAGAGAAATTACCTTCGGCGATGTTACGTTAGACCCGATTTCTGAAATATACTCAATGAGCTAGTATTAAGGCGAAGCTTTAGGGATACCTTCGGCGTGTACCTCCGGGTACCCGCGGCGATGCCACGTTAGAGTCGCGATCAACAGTCAGACAGAAACGCGACGAAAGGCAGTCAGAAAGAAACGCGACGAAAGGGGCTTAGAGTTTTATTATATAGATAACAGTATTTGGTAAGCATCAGTTTTCTCTATTTTCTTCGCTTATAAAACTTTTGACAGCCTCGCGACGCGTTTCGTATTTTGAAATAAAATTATTTTTCGTCTTCATTCTTCAGACTTGTTTCTTCCGTATGTATTGGAAATCGTTTACCGGCTCTTTGGTTTTTATCGTGGTTTTGTCCATTATAAAATGTAGCTTTCTTATACTTAAAATGTTAAATCAAAGTAAAGGAGACTCGTGACTGGAATTCCAGCTATTACGCGCGCTCCGCTCAATAGTTATTTTTATAAAATAACGTGGCCTTCTTGTTGAAATGTTGCTCTTACGTCACAGTCTCTTACTTTGGCAAGCCTACGAGCGCGCGCTACAGTCGCGAGGAATATAGCTTTTTCTAGAGCGCGTGCAAATCGCTCGTGCGAAGAATACACTAATAAAGCTGGGTCTTGTGACGTAAGAGCAACAGTTTAACAAGTTGGGCAAGACCACTTTTTATTTTATAAATCAACTATTTTTGTCGAGAACGCCCGTTTCGGGTTTTGAGACGCCCTAGTCTTTAATCCTAAATTCATTTCGCTTCTATTTTTGGTGGATCTTCCGCAACTAGGTTTAATATGTACGTTAATAAAGGTCTGAGCGCCTGTCAGTAGATAATTTTTCTACTAAAATTAACCAGTAGAACGATTTAATTGGAAGGGGAAAAACGCTTTATTACCTTTTAAGAAACCCATTTATTTAAGAGTGATAAAAAAGGACAAAAAAGCTAAACCCTAAACAAAATTGAAGAAATTAAAAAACTTACAAATAACTCATACCAGAATTCATTGCTCATACCAATAGGTCTTCGAGTAAATATAAATACGCGAATATCGGACCAAATAGATCTTCGAGTAAACCTGTTCGCCAAGAAGGCGATAATATTATTTCATTGCGCAATTTAAAGTGTTCTTTCACAGTGATTTTTTTGCATAATCGAATAAAAAAAACGGAAAAGACACAACCCATGAAGGCTATTCTGTAAGAATCAAAAATGAAAAAAAATCTCAATCCGTCAAAAATGGCAATGCGCATGTGGAGGAGGGCGCAGAAATCGAAATATCAAACTATCGATTGTGTAAGTTCCATTTTAAGTAGCATAAGTCTATCATAAGGGACTTATGGTAGACTTTGGTAGTAGCAGTATGTTACGCTATATCTGGTATTTTAGTCAAATCATGAACTAAATGCTTAAGCGGCCGTAAAATACTTGTTTGTTTTTGTTGTCCAAGACTTAAAGGGGCTCCAAAGTTCGGTGGCAAAAAAAAATAAAATTGAGCATGCTTTTCATTCCCCCAGCCCTTCACTCAGCCTTGGCAGAGGCGGGCAGAGTCAACCGTAAATTTCGATTAAGACTATCGATAGTTTGATATTTCGATAGCAGCCTCTTCTGCACACGTACTTTGTCATTTTTGACGGATCATGATTTTTTTTGGCATTTTTGGTTTTTACAGAGTATCCTCCCTGTTGGTACATGCGTAACTATAACCATTAGCAAAATTTATAATCGAAATGATTCAGAGTTATTTACTATTGAGTACGATTGCCAGTCCAAGTCGGAGTATTGAAAAAAGGTTCGGATAGAAAATTTAAACAATAGGAATTGTCATTATATTACTTATGGAAGTTATGGTACAGGGGAGCCCAGATTAAAAAGATTTAGAATATCGGAAAATTTAGTATTGTACAATTTCTATAGATTAAGCTAATTCATAGCTAATAGCCATCAAAACTTATCAATTTCTAAATCTAGAAGGTAAACCTGCTTGACTTTTACACTGTTGTGAACTTGTGATGGCAAAATTGTTTCCTTTGCAAAGCTCTTCAATAACATTAAATCACGTAATCCTTATAGAATAACAGTTCAATAACGTACGGGATCTTTATATTGTAACACATCAGTGTGATCAAAATGAACTACCTGAAGCACCCAATATGGCACCTAGGAGGAACAAACACAGCACCACACATTAAGAGAACGCAACCCGTCAACAGTCGTGGGACTCGTGGGAAAATTCCGAAATTGTCTTCCCCCTTTTCGTAAAACGCTCAGCGTAAGGCTCGTACAATGAAATTTGTATACCACACTGCGTTAGCGTGTTCTAGACGGCACCGAGAACCAAATTGTTTTATTCCCAAAACACTTTAAATCAAGCAATCCTTTTATACAATCACGCAATCTTTTTATCATCACACTTCAATAACGTACGAAATCCTTAAAACTAAAATTTTAAACACACAGTCCTTATAGTCGAAGCAATACGATTTGAAATAGTAACCAACAGAACTATTGTATCCCCGATAATAAAGGCAGTTTAAAATAAATCTTTAATTTTCATTCTTCCAAGTTAGAAAACGTGTATTCAGATTATTAAAGTTTTCTAAGGTTATTATTTTGACCAAAGCATACACGGGTTTAATTTGAAAACCATTGTAAAAGTAAGAGACTGTGACGTAAAAGTAGCCTTTAAAAAAGAAGACGACGTTACTTTATAAAAAGAACTATTCGAATTTTATTTAGCACGAGTATCTCGGCCAGACACACGAAATATGAACGAGATGAAACTATGATAGGGTTATGCTTTTTACCTTGATCTTCAGGACTAACTATAACTGAAAAATGTTTAGACGAATTGAATGAACTACAAGCATCGAGTACGAGACGTGAACTAGTAACTAGCCAGTGATTCCACTGGGACAATCACACTTCTAATTAATCCCTTTTTATCCCTTTCACAAAGAAAAATAAATTTTTGTCTCCCACTTAAATTTTTTTTAACTAAAGCCATAAGATTTATAATTTTTTGTCCTTATACAAAGAAAACCCTTTTTCTTAAAATAATTTTAAAATCTGTGACACACAGGCAGCGTTCAGTAACAGCATAAGTTAATGATATCATTAACTTATGGTAACAGCAAATGGTTGGACTGTGATAGCGCATTCGCTACTGTACGACTTTTTTCATTTAAGGGACTGACGTCACGTTTGCAAACGGAGAGTCAACGAAGTAAGCGGCTGGAAGAGCTGGTTGTTTTGTTGATAAACGCAATCATGACCTCACAGCACGCTAGTTGCAGACGACACGACAGACGATATTTTATAAAATTTACAACAATCGTAAAAAAGCATTCAACAGACGTGGCGTCATGATTGCAAACGGAGATCAATTTCCCCTGCGTTGAGCGTCACTGAACGCGGCCACTGACACTGGCAGAATGGTGCGCTCTGAGAGCAAATGCAAGTGCGCCTCCGCCTGGAATTCCGAATCCCAGTTAATTTCATACGTTTGTCCCAATAAAGGTCGTGGCGCGGTATTTGAAGTACTAGACCAAAATATTCCTGGCGAAATTCCCAAAATTCTTAATTTTTGTAAAATCTCTTGATTTTCCCTTTTCCCTCTATTCCAAAATAAAATCCCTTTTAGATCGGAAAATCCCTAAAAGGGATAAATCCCTCAAAGTGGAAGCACTGCTACTAGCTTTATTGATAGGCGAGCGCTTTCTAGCGGTAAGGGGTTTATTTCCTGGAGAGTGGCGCCATCTATGAAATATATACAATATGATTTAACAATATATCACAGATAGGTATAAAGAGGCGGATTTTAAACGTTTTCGCATCAACCTGGATGCCTCCCTGGGCGAAGGGCCCTTAACGGTTGAATCGGCGGAGTGTCTCCTCTATCAAGCGGCGTCAGAAACGATCCCCACTACAAGGGAGGGTGGCCCCTCAACCCCTCGCCCCCCTCCTTGGTGGCACTCCTCTTGTACGGCCAAAGCCAAGACTGTCCAAGCCGCTCGTAGAAAGGCTCAGCGTTCCGGGTTCTCTTTTGATCAGATTTCCTACAAGGAAGAACGAGCTCTTTTTAAACGCCTCATCAAGGATAAAAAAGGACAGTTGGAGACAGTACTGTGCCAGGCTTCACGCTCACACTCCTCTGACCCATGTGTGGTCTCAGGTTCGCTGGGGTCCTTACCTCGTAAAATTATCACCCTTAAAACTGCCACCGACTTCCTTACGAACCAGATGGAAGTCGCGGATTATCTGGCTTTGACTGCCTGCTCTGACATTCATCCTCCTTAGGCGATTCGTCCTGACCAGGAGTATATCTCGGCTTCTTTCCTACCAGTTACAATGCTCCTTTCTTTGAAGAAGAACTCTATGGAGTTCTCTCCGGTCTACACAACACTCCCCCAGGGGTGGACAATGTATCTAATCTGATCATAAAAAAACTCTACTCCGGCCTATCGCGTGGCACTCTTGGCGCTCTACAACCATCTCTGGGCTGAAGGGAAACACGCTATCTTACACCCGATCTTGAAGCCGGGGAAATCTGCTACGGACGCTACCTCTTACAGGTACATCGCTCTTCTCCTAAATCTGGGAAAAATCTACGAGAAACTGGTACTTGGTCGGTTAGTCTGGTATCTAGAGCTCAACAAGGTGCTCGGGTTTCCGAAAAGGTCGTCGTGCCACTGACAATGCTTCAGTGGCCAGCTGTGCTCTGGCCTCCAATAAGCATTGCCTAGCGGTGTTCCTGGATCTCAAAGACGCATTCGGGAGTTGAAGAAATTAGCGACCAGCACGGTTTATCTTATGGCGTAGGTGGGAGAGCATAAATGGTTCTTAAAATTAGGAGTTAAGTCGATACGAAATAAACTTGCTACTTCTTGAGATATAAACAAGACGGTTTTATGCAATGAAGGTTCGTATTTTCCACGTTAGGCTTAATACGAGGTTTTTTAAAAATGAAATTACAGTAACCGTTCAGTTTGATACTTCAATAACAACTAACTTTTAAAACGCGTGTTTTACATTGGCGCGCGCCACGAGTCACATTCAATTTTGTATATATAAGAAAGATACATTTTTATAACGTTGCGTTTCAACATCCTCCCCACCATGGACTCTTTAAAGCTGTCCATCATTACTACCAATTACACAATATTATTATTATTATTTTTTTTAGTTGGTTTTCAGTTCTAGAGGATATACTAAATTAACTGGTCTTTTGACCGTTTTACCATTTGAAATTTTTAAGTCGCATGACCTAATATGTCCATCTCTACCAACGTATGTCTCTTGCACAAGGGCCAAGCTCCACTTATGCCTTGGAGTGTCGTGGTCGTTCAGTAACACAACGTCACCTTTCGCGACAGGGTTAACTGTTTCCGAATTTTTCAGCTTATGAGCCGACAGCAACTCTAGCAGATATTCCTTTTTCCAACGGTTCCAAAACCTAGTTAGAACGTCTCGTTGATATGCTAATCGCTGCTCAAGATTTGCTCGGTTAGTTTCTGGCAGAGTTCCTTCGATGGTGCGCGTCGGGAGAGCGGCGATCGCCAATCAAAAAATGCGAGGGAGTCAGGGGCGAAGGATCGTTGGGCGCGGAGTAAGAATACGTCAGAGGGCGCGAATTAACTATGGCCTCGACTTGAACGATGACGGAGTAGAGCTCCTCGTAGGTTAAAAAGGCTTGTCCGATGACCTTTCGCATACTTGTCTTCACTGACCTCACAAGGCGCTCCCAAAACCCTCCCCACCAAGGCCCAAGCTCCACGATATACCTCCATTCGATGTGTAAATCTGCGAAATAGTCTTTGGCTTCATTAGAGCGCATACATCTGAATAGCGCGTTAATTTCGCGTTCTGCACGTTTGAAAGTACGCGCGTTATCGGAATATACTTTTCGAGGTATTCCGCGTCGGGAAATGAAATTTTTAAAAGCCATGATGAAATTTCGGGTTGATAAATTGGTGACCAACTCTAGGTGTACCGCGCGTGTTGTGGCGCACGTAATCAATGCTACATAACATTTTTTTGTCTTATTACCTTCCTTCATAAGCAAAGGTCCGGCAAAATCGATGCCGACAACTTCATACGGTCTCGACACTGTTATCCTATCCGACGGAAGCGGCGCGGTTTTCGGGACGCTCCGTTTCGCGTTCCATTATCTACAAAAATAGCATCTAGCTACACAATTCTTGGATAATTGCCGACCTTTAATGACCCAATATCTGGCTCTAATTTGAATGAGGGTTTCGGGTGCTCCGCTGTGATGTACTCTTTCATGTGATTCTTTCATCCGTAGATCGGAATAGCGATGTTTGTACGGTAGGATGATGGGATGTTTGGTTGCGTAACTGAATTCAGAATTTTGTAATCTTCCTCCCAGTCTCATTAGGCCGTGCTCATCAATTATGGGATTAAGCTCTGCTATGGTCGAGTTCTTCGTATGACCTGTCTTAGATAGATCCGTAATTTCGGTTTTAAAGCATTCATATTGAACGGTTCGATCCCAGTCTAGCTCTGCTTTCTCTAATTCTTCCGTAGTTAGCGGACCCATCTCGAGGTCTGGCTTCTTATTGTTGCTTCTTGGAAGAAATCTTCGCCTCCAGGCAGCTATAAATCTTCGCACCCATGCTGTAATTCGAACAACCTTCTTGATGCTACTAAATTTTTCCAGATCCAGGATAGCTACCGGTTTCTTCTCTATCAGAATGTTGTCTTGAAAATGGTCCCTTTTAGGAATTTTCGGTTCATCCTCGGTTACAATGTTAGCCGCAACTTTTTCGAAGCTCGATTGGGGCCAAAGTTTTTCACCAGATCTCATTGGTCCTTAGATTTTCTGCGGAGAGCCCCCTAGAGGCATGGTCAGCGGGATTAGCAATTCCTCGACAGTGGTGCCAAGTTTGGGGTTCTGAAATTTGCTGAATTTCGCTAACTCTATTGGCCACGAATTGTTTTTTATCCCGTGACCCTCCTTTAATCCAGTAATAGGCAATGCTTGAGTCGGTCCAAAACGATACGTTTGCCAATGACATCTTGAATATATTTGCCAGATTTTTGCCTAATCGTGCTCCTACAAAACACGCCAATAATTCCAACCTTGGTATAGTTTGCTTTTTAACTGGCGCTACTCTGGCTTTTGAAGTTACGAATACCGTGTCTATAGCGCCTTTGTCATTGGTGTATCGAAAATAAGCGACCGCTCCATAAGCAGCTTCGCTTGAATCACATAATATATGAAATTCTGTACTTCCTGGTTCTCTTCCCTCCGTGCTCTTGAAATAATATCGGTCGATCCGTATTTCTGGAATCTCCTTTAATTGGGTGCTCCATTTTTTCCAAAGGATTGCCAACTCTTCGGGTAGGGTTTGGTCCCAATCTATTCCGTTTAACCACAGCTTTTGGAGAATAATTTTTACTGAGATGGTGTAGGGTGTTAAAAACCCTGTAGGGTCGAAAATGCGAGCGGATATCTTCAGCACGCTTCTCTTGGTAAGTGGTAAGGATTCCAAAACCTGAACCAACTCATCCACCTTGAATGAAAAAGTGCCGCTTTCTGCATTCCACGCCAATCCCAATACTTTATTTTCACCCGAAGACTGGAACACAGCTTCTTGAACGGTTTCTCCGTATCTTGCTTGTAACACTTCCCTTACTGCGGGGGAGTTCGTCTGGAATTTTCTAAGCGTCATATTGGCTTTAGACATTATCTCTCGTGACTCGTCTATTAATTTTAGGGCGCCGTTGTCGTCCTTCGCTCCTGACGTTAAATCGTCAACGAAGGTGTCGTTATTGATCTTGGCGCAGGTTTCTGGATAAACGTCTTCAAATTTCTTGGTGTGATGTCTGATAGTACTTGCTAGAATGTGCGGACTGCTATTCACACCAAATACAACTCGGGCAAAACGCCATTCTTCGATTTCTGGTGGATTGTCCGAGAAAGGATTTTTGATCCATAAAAACTTAAGATAATCTCTATCTTCGGGAACTATCGAGATTTGTAAAAAAGCCTGTTGTATATCGGCTGTGACCGCTACACGGTGCTTACGAAAATTAATTAAGACGTCATAAAGATCTGGATTGATGTTAGGTCCGGCTTCCAGGAAATCGTTCAACGATGGCTGGTTTCGGTCGTGCGCTGAGGCGTCGAAAACTACCCGAACCTTGGTCGTAGTTTTATCTTCCCGTATGACGGGATGATGGGGTAAAAAGAAGGACTTCGTGACTCCTCTTGAACTTCTGGCTAGTTCTATAATGCCTTCCTTGGAATATTCCTTGAATATATCATCAATGAGCTTCAGTAGCGGTTTATTCGTCTTTAGCCTTCTTAGAAGTCCATGCAGTCTTTTAATAGCTACATTGAAATTATCTGGAAGCTCCTCTCTTCTTTTTTTCCACGGAAGTGATACTTCGTAGCGACCATTTTCCATCCTAATTTGACCTTCGAAACGCATCTGGGCTGCTTCGGTTTCCCGAGCTTGGGATTCATTTTCCTTTATTCCAAGGGACTCAAGTTCCCAGAATTTCCGTAAGGCACCTCCAATCTTTTCTATTTCACTCACGCTCGCGTTATTTACCGATATGGCGGTATAATTTGCTGCTATCGAATTGACTGGTTGATTGGATGGTCCCTGAAGCAACCAACCAAATTTACTTTTCTGGGCTACAAGGGCCCCCTTTACTCGAATTATTTCATCAACGCTGACCGCATTCCAATAGTAGTCCGCTCCTAACAGGAAACCTAACTCCTGAGCGTTTGTTGCTTGACACGTGTCTTAGTCAGCTAAAGTCAAACCAAGTTCCGATATTCGTTCTATTATTTCTTCGCAGGGTGTCTCTATTTTCGCTCCGCTTATTTCCGGAATTTCCAATGCCTTGACTGCCAAATCTTGTTTGTCATGTAAACTGCGTAAAATGACCTTGACCCTTTTGCAGGTTACTATCTTCGGCTCCTGCTGTGCGAACGAGTGAACTAGTAGATTTTCTTCGCCATCTTCCTCCAGGCCTAACTGTTGAGAGATGTCCCTCCTTATAAAGCTTCTCTGGCTGCCTCCGTCAAAGAGACAGCGCAAAGTCATGGTTCTTTCACTTCCTACGATTTTAATTATCGCGGTTTGTAGAAGTATGGCGCCAGGGGCTGAGTTTGTAGGGGCTAGGTGCTGCCCCACAGTTATGGCTTTCGACAGCGTATTTACTGAATCCTCCATGTCGTTCTGGTTTTCGTTTCTTTCTTTCGGCGTTTCTCCAGCTCCTCCGTTACCCCCCTTTCGTTCTTCGCAAAGTGACGTGATGTGGCGCTTACTACATTTTTTGCATTCAACTTGGCCTGTACATTCCCTCGCTATATGGTCAGACCTCGCGCAAATATAACATCGACCTTGGGAGCGGATTATTGCTCTCTTCTTAGCAATTGAAACGGCATAGCAATTTTCAGTCTTGTGATTTGTACGTCTGCAAAAAATGCATCGTAGCGATTTATTACTCTGTCCCGCTCCTATGTTAAAGCTCCCTGTTGACGATTGGGATCCTCCCCTTCCTTTCTGGTTATTTCTGCCATAAACTCCGTAGTTTGAGCGTTGTTCGGATTGTCCTGACCTATTTGCGGTTGATCCGCTGCTAGCGTTGCACATATACAAGCTGGCCCTCTCTCTGGTCTCGACTTCCCGTCGGAATACTGAAAAAAGTTCCTTAACGTCCCAGTCCTGATCCACATCTCTTCTACGGCTATATTCCAGGGTTATTTCTACTGGTAAAAGCTCCACGACCAGAGGGCACAGCACTGGACCGAATTCCTTGAAGTTCGACCTTAATAATTCCAACGCGGAAATCTCTACTTCGCAGCGATCGTATAGATTTCGCAAACTAATTACGTCCGATACATCTCTTACAGGCTGCAATTTTTTTAAATTAATGACGTGGAATCGAATTACTTCGTCATTTCTTCCGTATCTGTTCTTCAGAATTTTTACCGCGATGTCGTAGTTGCTGTTAGTTAGCTCGAGACTAGCTATCGTGTTAGCTGGCGCTCCCTCTAAATACGATCGTAAATATAACAATTTTAGTTTATTTTCCATTGGCTGTTTGTCTACCGTGATTTCGAATATTGCCCAGAAATCTGTCCATTGCGTATTATCCCCCGAAAACCTTTTGAGTTTGTATTCAGGTAATTTCATGCCAGTTACAATGGGAAACTGCTGCGGTAAATTTAATTGAGCCGCGTGAGGGCCCGATCCAAGGTTGCTGATGTTATTTGGGTATTGCGAGGGGAAAAAACTCGGCCCAAGTCCCGTTGTTCCTGGAAGTTGTCCTCCACTCGTTACTGAAGGTTGTCCTCCACTCGTTACTGAAAGTTGTCCTCCACTCGTTCCTGGATTCGTGGTTGGTCCGCTGATCATCGGGGTAATTGGCTGGGGAACAGGGGTTTGTCCCATCGTTCCCAGAGAAAACACGCTGCCGGGGTGTACCGTTGTTGACCCTCCTCCACTAACGCTTGTCGAACAGGGTAGAATTTTCGATCCCTGCGCGAAAAAGCTCTGAAGCTGTTGATGAAGCGCTGCGTTCGTTACCGATGTCGGTGGGATTCCTTGAACACAGGCCCCACCCGAAGCATGAGGAAACGGTGGGGCTGTACTCGTTGTCGTAGTACTAGTGCTCGTCATAAAAATGGCGCTTGTCGCCGCTGCAGAACTTGTGACAATGGTGCTTGGCGTGGAAACGACGCTCGATGCCGTCGTCGCAAGAAATGCACTCGAACTTGGGTTTACAGGCTGTACTAAAATGCCGCCACTTGCTGCCAAGGCTCCGGTTCCTCCAATTAGTACTTGGCTCGATTTTATAGTACGTATAGCCTTGGTAAGGTTATCCTTAGCTTTTCTAACCGTATTTGCATACTTGTCTGAATTGGTTATCCATGCATCTAATACGGCTGAATCCAAGACTTCCGATTCGAAATCGTTATCGATTTTTTCCAACTTATCTTCCTTATTTTTAAGTTCGCTGAGGTTGTCCTCTAATTTGGTTTGATCCAATTTTGACTCACCGAGGTTTTCTCTGATTTTGTTGATTAATGACGTTGTTAATCTTCTCATCGTCGTCCTTCTCTGCTTGATAGCGTCCTCTTTCGATGCTATCTTGGCCGGAACTTCTTTTTGACTTTCGTCCGCGGACTCGTTGTCACTGGCCATTCTTCGGATGTCCGTTAATACTCTTTGATTCACTAAGTAGCGCGAACTTTCAGGACGGTCCCTCTTCTAGTTAAAATTATCGTATCGATTAAACTCCCGGGTTTCGGCACCATGAAGAAATTAGCGACCAGCACGGTTTATCTTATGGCGTAGGTGGGAGAGCATAAATGGTTCTTAAAATTAGGAGTTAAGTCGATACGAAATAAACTTGCTACTTCTTGAGATATAAACAAGACGGTTTTATGCAATGAAGGTTCGTATTTTCCACGTTAGGCTTAATACGAGGTTTTTTAAAAATGAAATTACAGTAACCGTTCAGTTTGATACTTCAATAACAACTAACTTTTAAAACGCGTGTTTTACATTGGCGCGCGCCACGAGTCACATTCAATTTTGTATATATAAGAAAGATACATTTTTATAACGTTGCGTTTCAACAGGAGTGTCCACCATCGTGCGCTCCTCTACAAACTCCAAAGCTTTGACCTGGAGGGCAACCTGCTGCGATGGGTGAAAACGTCTTGGTGGGTTGCGCTTCTTAAGTTCGCGTCAACGGTGAATTTTCGGGCACTTTCCCGGTCCGGAGAGAACTCCCTCAGGGCAGCGCTATTAGCCCTATCCTATTCAGTGTCATGCTGGATGGGATTCCTCCGCTCTGCCCCAAGGCATTCGATCACGGGGAGCACGCGGATGACATCGCCATCTGGATCAGCGGCTTTGACTGGGAGAATCTTTTCAGGATTATGCAAGTCGCTCTTGACAGGATCACCGACTACGGCGCAAACTGGGGACTAAACTTTCAACCTCTGAAGTGCAAATTTATGACCTTCTCTCGAGACACCGACTTTCCGGCGGCCCTCACTCTCACACTGGGCCATCAGCCACTCACTACTTGAGGTGTCCACATACAGGTACCTAGGTGGTCTTTTCGATGACCGTCTCTCTTGGATTCCCCATATCGAGGACCTTTCCTCCTCTTCGATGAAAAGACTAAACCTCCTGCGAGTAGTTTCGGGTACCCAGTGGGGTGCAGGTCGTAAGGTTTTGCGGCTTCTGTATACACACCTGGTACGCTCCAGACTGGATTACTCTAGTCCCCTTTACGCGTCGGCGCCAGCTTGCGCCCTCAAGAAACTAGATAAAATTCAAAATGCGGGCCTTCGAGTCATCCTCGGGACTCCACCGTCTTCTCCTATCAGTTTAATGGAGGCCGAAGCGGCCATTCCGCCCTTAAGCAACAGGAGATACTATATGGATCTAATCACCCTTGCTCCAAGTGGGGCGGCGGACACTCCGGACTTCTACCGCACTCTCCTGCACCGGGACCTTGCGTCCTTGGAGATTTTGGAGCATCACTTCCCAAAGAACAGGCTGCTTGGCGCCTGGCTCAGGACTGCAATCTTGATTGGCTTTTCCACGTTACTAGTCGACACCTCGTCACTGCGGAGACCCCACCATGGACCCCTCCGTTGGCGACCATCATCTAGCGCTGGCTCACCTGTCATAAGGATGACAATAACTCTGGATAGTTACGGCAACTGTTTTTCGCAACTCTCGAACCTCACGCGAAGGACGCGATGGTTTTCTACACGGACGGTTCGGCTTCCCCCGATTCAGGGGTCGCGGGTGCTGATTTTCAATTCCCTCCCTCAACGTTGGTGCGGTTAATTTCTTGGACTCCGGTCATCCTATTAATCGGGTCGAGCTATTTGCCATCCAGATGGCTCTCTCTTACGCGTTCACCCATCTGCGCTCGCCTGTAGTTGTCTGTTCCGACTCTCAAGGCACACTCACCCAACTGGCCAGTCGGTCGATGGATCCGGTGGCCATCTGTATCCAGGAGCTATGCGATAAGTACCCGTATCTGGTTTCTCTAATCTGGTGTCCAGCACACGTGGCAGTTCCAGGAAACGAGACGGCCGATCGTCTCGCCTCGGTCACTGGGCTCCAGTGCCCTTCTAGAGTGGACTTCCTCCTCCCGTCTACTCTTGTAGAAATAAAGAGTGCGTGTCATCGGGCTCTCTTAGCTGAATGGAGTACGGACTGGCAGACCAGTAGGGTAGTGCGGCCTCTTTGTGAGGCAAAACCTTTTCCCGGCTCTAGTGCTATACTTCATTTGAAACTCTCGCGCTAGGACGATACTCTTCTCTCGAGACTGGGTTGCGGTCGGTTTCCCACAAACGCGACCCTACATCGGTTCAACCTCAGTGTTGCACTCACTGCGGAAGTAGTCGGAACTATCGACGATGCGTACCACGTCTTATTCACCTGCCCTATCACACTGGGCGTCGCCCAGCGCTGGTTTCAGGGCTCCAGAAGCGGAATCTTTCGAACACTCTCGTGGGGGTTCTTAAAGCAGTACATGAAGGTCATATGGGCATCATTATCGCCACCTGTGCTATTCTGCGACGTGCGGTGCATTGAAATTCTGATCAGTTTATTTATTTTGTTTTCCTTTGTTTTTGGTGTAATTCTACCATTTGTACAGTATTCTTCGGGCTTTATATTGTTTTGATTTTTTTTGTTTATTTTCTAATTGCGCGCCTGGTGTGAAGGCCCCCGCTATATACAACAAAAACTTGTAAACCTTTTTTTTTTACCCCCCCCCGACCATGGGTACGTCAAGTTGATAAGATTTCTTGCAAGAAATGTAAGATTTATTACGACACTATAACTTTCAGGGGGGGGTTAGGGGGAGTCGTGGAGATCAGTAAGGAGGGAAGATTCAAAAAGTTCCAATTGTAACCTTGAGAATCTGACCCACGCACTAAACTCGAGGGAAATTTAAATACTTATTTCCCCGTGCCGTAGGTATCGAATTTATTTGTTCGGGATCCTTAGAGTCGTTATTGTTACAGAGTAGGTAAATGAAATCAATGGTAGTTATGCAAAAATAGAACTCTTCGTTTATTTTTGGACTTGGTAACAACAGATTCAATTATGGTAATTTTATATAACATAGGTAATTATTTGGAGAGTATTAATACTTAAAGGCTATGACGGGCTCTTTGGGGTGTACAATGATTATAGTAGGGGTAACTTTGGTTGGGTAATTAATTAAGTAGATTGGCTATGGTTGGCCGAATCTTTAAGTTAAATTTATACAAAATACACTTCAGAAAAAACAATAGAATGGAAAAATAACAATAGTTTAAAAAGTACTTATCGTTCTTCAAGTAACCGTCCTTAAACCAAGGAACGAACCGCACATAATTCTCTTCACCAAGAATTATCACGAACAACCACGAATCCGACGCGAAATACCCGCACAAATACCGTGCACTTTAACCTTCACGTCGAACCGCGTCACCGGATGCTGTATACCACATCCTGATCAATAAACCCTTGAAGACACGATTGAAACAAAACTAAAGAAAAACTGAATCCTTGTCATAAGCTGACTTGGCTTTATATATTAGATAAATAGATGACCCCTTATCTTATCGGGGTGTGTAAATAACTAAAAAAACTACGGGGCTGCCAGAATAGGCCAGAGAAACGAAATGAAACAAAAAACAATATATGAGTGGTCCCTAGATGGCTATACTGAGGGAAAAAACGATAAAAAGTAGAAAAATAACAAGATGCTCACTCCCGAAAGTTAACGGGTCGTGATAGATTTCTTGTGATCTCGCGAACTTGACGGTTTTTAAAACAGGAAGTAAGAGCGATTGACGTCAGAGATCTTACAAGATTAGTAAGGTAGTTTTAAATAAGAATTCAAGATGGCGTCGAATGTCGATGAATTATTTAAAGGAAAAGTCCAACTTGCTTAAATTATTATTTATAGTGAAAAAGCATCGTTTAAAACAGCGATAAAAATAATATATGATACAATTAAATGCCAATTTAAATACAAAAATTAAAATTAAATTGTTTTATTATGCCGTTTGTGTGGACAGACATACTTCCGAACCTATTAGCCGTTTTTAATAGTATGACGTGTTTCCGAAATGACTACGCGATTGGCTATATTATATCAGCTAACAAATCAACTATAAACCTATACAGAACCACGGCCAAATGCACGCGCTCGCTCCGCGTGCGCTCTGCTCGCGATCGTGTTTGAGAATGCCAGATATTCCGAAAAACCAACAATTAGGCTCCTTTTCTTCTCAATTGGCGTGAACAATTCTGTTTCGTAACCAGCTACTCTTCTACGTCTTAATTGGTGAGCGCACATAATTCCAATGCTCTTTATAATAATTATTAAACGAGTTAATTGTAAATAGAACCGTATAAAATTGTAAGAAATACACTCACTCGCTAATTGAAAAGCCGTCTGCTGAAACTCTACCATTCAGAGGCTCAGAGCCAATGAAATTTAATTTTAAATTGACGTCAACTCTAACTTTCGGAGTCAAGGAGAAGCAAATTCAGGACTTTCGTCCATAGATGGGCACTTTCTGTTCACTCACGTTCTAAAACCTATATTTTTTCACGATAATATCAGATACAAGGGAAGATATATGTTTCTCGTCAAAACCAAGTGGTACAGTTTTAAATGAATGCCACCAGAGTTTAATTGCACTACTTGGTTTTCGACAATTTTTTCCTAACATGAGCTTCAAGTTTAAATCTTAAAAAGAATGGGATTTATAAGAAGCTTTCTACGGAATCCAATAGGAACAAAAATAATCACGATAGAGTACATATTTCTGCCGTGAACTAATATAGCATTAACTCGTTAACATTTCAAATGGATTCAAAGTCGAAAAATACCGTTGCTATCTGTCAAACCAATATTTGCGTCGATAGAAAGATAATAAAATATAGATGACGTTTTATGTATACTAATATTTTTCCCCATAAATAATCACTAAATAAATTCCGCTTAAAAAATAAAACAATTCACAAAATATTCGTTATCGGTTGATAAATTAGTTCCACTTTCTAAAAAAGAAATGTCTACAATTTTATTTAAATAAGCGTACGATTTGAGTAGCGGTTATTTGATAACCTCACATTCGTAGTATTCCTCGATGGAAATAGAAGACGCGTTAAATCGCCCTAGTACGAGTATGAGCATGGAAAGCGACAATTCAGTTACCCTACCAGAAGATATCATAGGCTCATAAAGTACTGAAAATAAACTTAAATTACTTAAATGCCCATCTTTTGAAGCGAAGTTCAACTCTACCAAAAGGGACATAATTCCCAAAAGTGTGACACTCCTTGTACTTTCTTATGCTAAAGATTTATTAAATGATGGACTCGAGATCGACAACATGAAGACTATTTATGATTGCCCTTTCTGGCTCTTTTTTAAGTCTCTGGTATTATATCGTAGGTAGATGGCGATAGCGTCTCCACAGAACGACTAAAAATCAAAACATACACTAGCTTTGACCAGTGCTACATAGTTCTTCCGTTCCTCACTACGCGCCGTTATTTCTTCGTTCTCCCCCCCCCCTAGATGACTTAGGCCTATAGTGGTAACTTGGTATTAGCCCCTCCCAAAAAATTAACTGGGAGGGGCAACTAATGTAATTGCCCCTACAACTTTTTGGTCGGTTCCAAACTTAAAACTTACAAATTATAATAATAATAATAATCAGCTAGCCTAATACCCAAGGCACCACCCTAGGCCTAAGTCATCGAGCGACTTAAAGATACAGTGAAGATAACATCCTCACTATACGAAAATAATGAATTATTTTGGTAATTTTCATAGAAAAGAGAGTTTACTTTAAAAAATTAGTCCTTTTCTATCAAATCGTACTTAATTTTTCACAATTTAGTGCAAAATAAAAAAATAACACAAAGAAATTCAAAAATGTGAAATATATGAAATTAGCTTGTGACGTTTTGGCTTCCAAAAACCATTTTTACAAGGGAAGCTGCTTTGATTTGTCTTTGCCCCCTCCAACTTTTCAAACGTTCCTACGCCACTGAGTCTAGCTAATGGTTTACATATAATGATTAGTATGACAATGTACGATGTCGGTTAATGATAGTCTGTCGCGGGGTAGTTGCGTGATCGGAATATTCTAAACCGAAAATTCGTCGAAAAACATCTTTACGGCATTAAATACGAATCAAAACGCGTGCGGGTCTAAAATTCAAACAAAACTGCCTTCAGAAACAAAGATAAAGTTTAAAATGTGTTCCTTGACTTCGGTTCTTAGATCTACGGGGGAACGGCTCTTCTCACGCTAATATCAGTGAAGGACGATCACTCTAACACGCTCGCCGTTATTTGTATAGTGATCATGCTCATTTAAGGAATTATAGAGCTAGTCCAAATTAATTTCTGTTGTGATGTGAGTAATTGGTGTTAGGTGATTTTCACTCAAGCGAAGGAGTGAAACAGATACTGAAAACTCGCGAAACGCCCATCTATGTTCTCATTGCCTGATACCCCTTATGGCCTGGGACCCAACAGAGAAGAACTCTGTTGTATGACCCAAGAGCATGTATATAGGAGATCTAGGCAACTAAGAACCAGTTTTGAAGAAATGCTGCACTGATTGAGAGCATTAGCGGCGGCTTGACTATCCGTATAAATCTGGATAGCCTTACCGTGAAAGCGCTGTTTAAGACAATAGTCAACACAGAAGCAAATAGCACAAATTTCAGCCTGGAATACACTTGCGTATATCCCAAGGCTTTCATAAAAGCCGAAATTATTTGTAAGGCAATACATCCCCGCGCCTGCAACTGAGCGAGTCTTGGACCCATCGGTAAACCAGACAACCTCCCCTCTGGTACCGAGGGTACTATAGGACCACTCCGTGCGGCTAGGGAAGCTAACCTCAAAGGGTTTACTAAAGTGTAATTTAGCAACCATCATGTCAGAACCCATTGTCTCTATAAAGTTTGGTGTGGCTATTTTCCCAATCATTAGCGTTCCACCAACCATTTTGGTTAAGCCTATAGGCACACAAAACTGCCGCTTCCTCTATATATAAGTGCAGGGGAAGAATATTCAGGAGGATCTCAAGAGAAGCACTTGGGGCTGTTCTCATAGCTCCTGTGATGCCAACGCAAGCCAGCCTTTGTAAAGTGCGCAGTTCAGACTGCACGGTCTTAAGTTTGACCCTTGGCCACCAGACCACAGCTGCATAAGACAGGATGGGTCTAATTACCATAGTATACAACCAGTATACAACCCTAGGACTAAGACCCCAAGATTTACTGACTGTACTTCTTATACGCCAAAAAAGCATTCTGCCCTTCTTGACAATGTGGTCAAGGTGCGGCTTCCATGTTAATTTGCTATCTAGAATAACACCGAGGTACTTCACCTCAGTGCTTTCCACAAGATTAATTCCAAATAAAGAAATATCATTAAAGGATCCCGGAATCCGTTTACGAGTAAAGGGAACGAGGACCGTTTTATTAGGATTGACCGTGAGGTTGACCTCATTGCACCAGCTCTCGACTGATGCTAGGGCCCTCCTCATTACATCCTTAACTGTCTTGGGAAATTTCCCGGTTATGATGATGGCAATATCATCTGCATAGCCGAAACAACGACAGCCTCCCCTGTTCAACCTCCGAATGAGTTCATCCACCACCAGGCACCACAGAAGGGGAGAGAGAACTCCCCCTTGTGGGCAGCCATCAACTTTTCCAGAATCTTTAGGAAAAATGAGGTAAGACTAATTGGCCTAAATGCCTTAGCCTCAAAGTAATTTGACTTACTAGGCTTAGGTATGAATATGGCCCGCGAGAGTTTCCAAGTGCTAGGTATATGCCCAAGGGCGATACAAGCCCTATAATCTCAATAAAAGGGGGCAGAGAATATCAATACCCTCCTGTAGGAGGATGGGCATTATCCCATCCGGGCCCGGGGACTTATAGGGTTTAAAGGACTTTATAGCCCATATAAGTCTAGAGTGCGTGACGACCTTATTCGCCACCGCCCAATCCTCCCTTTTAGTACGCTTGATTCTTAAAGGGAGGGGGTCAATATCACAGCTGTTCGTGATACTTGAATCCGGAAAGTGTACATCTACCATGTGTCCTTTCCGGATGTGGAAAAACTGCCATCTTTCAACCTAATGGTGTCTAGATGTTTGGTATTTTCATGTGCCATAATTTTCATTAGCTTAGCCGTGCTGGGAACATCAGATATGTTCTCACAGAAGTTCCTCGCGGATGGCTTTATGGTAGGAAGTCAGGCTGCTTCTATAAGCATTCCAGTCACCTTCACTCTTTGCTCTATTAAATAGCCTACGAGTTTCTTTGCGCAGACCGCCAATCTCGTTAGACCACCAAGGAACTAACCTTGGCCGGTTGACAGTCTTCGTGGGACAATTGCGGTGATAGGAGTCGATAATGGCATGTTGCATGCGATCAACAGCCAGATCAAAATCCAACACCGATGAGAGCCTCGGTTTGTCATCCATTAGGAACATACCAAGGTCATCCTTGTAACCAGGCCAGTTTGTGTTCCTGGGGTTGCGAATGGTGGTACTACCCCGAATGGGTTTGACCGATATGTTAAAGCAAATGTGTCTGTGACCCGAGAGAGACGGTTCGTCAGACACATGCCAGTTCATAATTTTGCCTGCGACATTCTCTGTACACAGAGTAAGATCAATTACCTCACTTCTGTTTGCTATAACAAAAGTTGGTTCATTGTTCCTGTTTAAGACCTGTAGTTTTGTACCAACCAGGTACTCCACTAAGTCATTACCACGTTGGTTGCAGTCTGAGCTACCCCAAATATCGTGGTGAGCATTGGCATCACACCCTACGAACAGCCTATCCCCCAAACCCTCACAATGGCTAACCAGACTGATCAGCCCCTGCGGGGGAGGCGGAAGAGAATCACCATAAGGAAGGTATACCGAGGCTACTGCAAACTCACCGCTTCCATCCGTAGATGAAACAATGAGTTTTACAGTAGAAATATCCCTAGAGGTGTATGCCGAGAGTGGAAGTGCATGAATGCCCTTGCGAATCAGCACACAGGCTCTTGGTTTTTCAGAGTTATAATCAAAGAACATACTACCTGCACTATGGGGACCAAGTATCTTGCCATTGGCTGTCCATGGTTCCTGAATGAGCGCTACATCGAAGCCCTCCTTTGCGAACCTCCTACAGAGAACTGCAGTGGCTGCCTTGCAGTGATGCAAATTAATTTGCAGCACCTTTACACTCATCTTGGGTAAGGTGAGCTCGGTTGCTGGCCATAGATGACTATTCAGACACAGTGGTGGTTGTGGAGACCCCAACACACCCACCCATCCGACTCGCATCCCTAGCCTGCCCCCCTGTTGCACCCTCCAGTGGTACAACCAGTGGCGGCCTAAGGGGGGGGGGGTGGTCCGCCCCGGGTACCAGGGCAGCAGGGGGTGCCGTCGGAGAAGCTCGAGGGGGGGGGGTGCAAATCAGAACGATTAAACTTGAAGAAGACGGACCCGCGAAAACTTCTGCACGGTCCTGGGGAGTGTCAAAAAACACTGCCGCCGCCCCGGGAACCCAGCCTTCTTAAGCCGCCACTGGGTACAACCTCTTTATTCTCATCGGTGTCCGACAATCCAAAAGCCTTTAGGTCCTCCGCGAGAGTATCTTCCAAAGGAATGTCCTCTCCTGAGTCCCCGCCAGCCAGAGCCTCATCTTCCATCCTTGAGATCTCCGAAGCAGAGGGTTCGACTGAACCACCCTCCTTGGCAGGAGCCACCAGAGCTGACGGGTCAGGTTCATGAAGTATCTTAAAGATACCACTGTCCAGACCCGTTAAGGCTGGGTGTCCTGCCTCCTTAATGGCCTTAACCGAATCTCCATCCACCTGGAAGATCCAGCGGATGGCAGTTGGCTCATCGGCTTTATTTACAACCTTCCAACATTGCGTATTTAGCGCGTTGTTGTAGGTGCTGAGTCTACGAAGGAGGACAGTGCCATCCTTTGTGTAGATGTCCTTGGTGCGGAAGGCTACCTTGAAGGGCTTCGGTAGGTCGGCGGCCTTCATTACTAAAAGCCGCGACCCCCCGGAGACCAATTCCTTCTGGTCAAATCCTCGCACCAACCAATCCGCTGTAAACCCATCCTTACAGAGGTAGTGAACGGCGCTTCCAATCAGCTGAAAGCTCCCAAAACGAGGTAGAGGGTTGCCCGAGGGTAACCCATCTATACGCTTCAGAATCTCACGCTGAATGGTGCCCATTTCCTCTGCGGAGATGAGTTTCGCAGGATAGCCTTCTTTAACGATGGCCATCTTTGTGGAGCTTAAGGTTTCATTATAGGTTTGGTCGTGAGACTTCGCCTTTTTGGAAACCTGAGACTGGGAATCTGGGGAGTCATTTTCCCTAGATCGTTTTGGAAGTGATGTCGGGGGTCGTCCTTACCAGAGACCTCCTCCTGCCTCAATTTTTCCCTGCGGCGTCAATTCCGCCTTTGGGTTTTGTTCAGGGGCTTATCCCCCTCGAACCCTTGCTTCACCGACTGGCTCTTGCCAGAGGCAGACCCTTGAAGGCTAGGCCGGGTTCCTGTAGGGGTAAGTCCCCCTCAAGGTTAAGAACAGGGGGGGGTAACATCAGGAGATTAACCCTCCCCTTGATTTAGGTCGGGTCCCTTCGAACCCTCCCCTTAATTAAGGCCGGGTTCTTTCGAACCCTTGCCGGTTTTTGGTTTTTTGTGCTTTCATTTTTGGTCCCGGGCGGAAGGCTTAAATACAACGGGGTGTCGCCTGGTGCCCCGAGGGGATCGTTCACGATACCGTATTTTCGCTTCCCCGGTACCACTCAGCCCTCAGCACGATACCTCACACCTTAGCTTAAGGAAGAAGCAGAGCCTTAGTTGGCCAGCATGAAGGGTTGCCCCTCCACCATGAAGAGGTACAAGGTTGCAGTTTATGGAAGGGGTAGACAATAATAGAATGTCCATAGTGTAGCGTTCCACCAGTGACAGTCATGTAGGCGAAAAATCAATAAGTATTTGTTTAGCAGATTAAATTCGTGCAGTTTATGAGCTTCTCGCATTGGCTCTATGTAAACTGAAGGACTAATTTTTTAGCAGGCTAGAACATATATGTCTATTAAATCCCCTCTACATTCAATAAAGAAAAATATAGACCTGTCCATTTTATTTCTTATATATTGAAGTTTCTAATACAAATTTACTTTAAAAATGTTATTTCTTTTTTTTATCAAGCAGTTGACTCCTCCTTTCTCGTTTTCTAACCTCTTGAATTTCTAAATGGTGATCATGAACTTCTTTCCATATAAGACTTTGGTCATCTTCAACTGTTAAATTACGATAATCTTTCATTAAATCGTATTTAGTCCAATATTCAGCCTTTTCTCCTCTTGTTTTGGCTTGTTTTATCATTTTTTCTTTCAATGTAACAGAGCTCCAATCAATTCCACTTAAATTGAACCTTTCCCATCTTGCATACCAGGGCTTTGGTTTCAATTTCACTTCAATGGTATTTACTAGAACCAAACCTCCTTCTGGATGTGGCTCTGCTTCCATATCAAATGGAATATAGCTATACTCAGGCAAAGCATCACGTAAATAGACTAGATGGTCATCTAATCGTTTTTCCAAACGCAAAACTTGAATTTTTTGTATGCAAGGGTTATAGAGATCATAACGAATCTCTATCCCTTGTTTATCAACAACATTTCTTAGAATGAAATAGGTTCTCAAACCATGTTCTTCTCTTAAAATGCATATCCCAACAAATCGATTGCTTTTTCCAGGTGAATATTGGTCTGAAGCTGTAACACTCATAACGCTCCCCACGTAAAACTCTGGAATTTCAATCTGTTTTCTTCTTGACATCATATCAGCTCTTTCAAGTTTTTCCCTGACGTAATGTCGCCTAGACATATCCGGATCAGGCAAAAACTCTGGGTATACATATCTATATTCCGCGAGCTTGTAAAATTGTGAGGTATTGGTTAAAGTGGGAATTTGAATGTCAACTGCTTTATTGTTCTTATTTTCATTGATAGGCCTTGGTATTCCATCATTCACTTCGTTTACTCGCGATTGAGAAGATATAGGTCTCGATATTAGTAAAACCGCTTTTGATTTTCTACTGCATATTTTATTCCACAACATAAAACTTCGCAGAGCCATTTATCAAAATTAATACACAATAACGTGAAATTAAAATATTACGTTTCCCACAAGGAATCCAGCTTATTAATCCAAGAATCCAGTACCAGTTCTTCACATTCCCACCGCAATGGTAGCAGATGACGCAACCTCAAACAATTTGGCAATGACAGACGCAGTTACTCATGGCTACTTATCAAAAAGGATCTAGTCAATAAAATTATTTAATAATCCTTTAAATAAAAGATCATTCTTCATTCATAGCCGATTATAGAGTTTGTGCAGCCGGGAGTAGTGGCTCACTCCTGTAATCCGAGGCGTCCGGGAGGCAGAGTTTGTCGAAGGCCGTGTGAGGACGACTACCAATCCCCCAACGGGTGGTCGGGATACTTCCGCCACGGGTGTCCCCACCCCTGTCCCCACGTATCCCCCCGTTGGCGTGGCCGTTACACATATCTCACCCTGATTAATCAGTTATTGTGTGTGTGTGCTGGTGTCCAAGGCCTCGGGTCGACACCGATGTTTGTGTATCTCAAAAAAAAAATAGATTTTTTGCTGCTGCGACTGAACATATAAATGGTTTGTCTATGGTTTCTCTTTACACTACCAAAGCTGAGTATTCTATGCATACAGAGCCGTGCTTAGAGGTCTCGCGGCCCCGGGCGAAATGCATGGGCGAAACTGACAATTGTGATTTTAGCGGCCCTCCAGTATATACATCCCTATAGGAAAAATTTAGCGGCCCTGGGCGATCGCCCGGCTCGCTATCCCCTAAGCACAGCCCTGTATGCATAGATATGGCAGCATTTTTCTACAGGGGGGCAAGACATTCAGAGACGGGTTTATTTAAGCGCCTATTATTAATCGAATTTAAATAATTTTACTGACTAGGATCCTTTTGTAAATAAGTTTTTCTTTAAAGGTATTCCAAAAAAGAAGTATTTTATTATTCATTCATTTAATACAAAGTGGTTTAAATCTTATTTCCTCATTAATACAAAGTTCATATGAGATATCCATAATTTACTTAGCATATATACATTTCATTGCAAAAATAATATAATTAAACACTACTTTAAATTCACACATTTTTATTTGACCCGCGCTTCTTTTAACTGAGACAAATTTAAGAGATAAATACTAATGTCTCGAAATTTGGGTTTTCATGGAAATAATTTTATCCATGAGAACGCGATTGGTTGGTCCACATTTACTTTGCACAAACGACAAGCCACCATCATCTTTTTGATCAAACGCAATTTTAGCAGCTTCTTCCAACATCCTACAAAATTAAAATATAGTTTAATTTCTCATAAACAAATATTTTCTTAAAACATTCCTAACTCACCCCACTTTTGTGTAGTATTTGACTTTATTTTCATCTTTCAGTTTCGTTATGTACTTTCTGGCTTCAAACTGATTATTGTATTTCATACATACATCAACAAAAGGCTGAAAAAATAAGTAATTAATGTAATGTTACTTTTGAAAAAAGAGAACGCTTACTTCTGCTCCTATAGGAGATCGTTTAGCTTTAAAAAATTTTTCCAATTCAAGCCATTCTTGAATTTCTGCCAAAGAAAGAATCTTAACCCACCAATACCTGCGATCGGGAATTTTAAATTCTTTGTGGAAATCATCAGCAAGTTTATATTCTTTGTCTTTAATTAATTGGTGCAAAGTTTGCGTGACCGATAAATCACCGTAACTAGGTTGATTGAGCTTTTCCTTGAGTTTCATCTGATATTTGAGTAATTTTATCTGATCCTCCGTTTGTAGATATGCAAAATCATTCTTTCCATTCCGAAAACTGGTAGAAGCGGCATGAAGAGTAGCGATACGTCTCTCTGGAAGCTGAAATATCGCAAAAAAAGAAATGGAAAACTGTGTGTTTTTAAATATTAGAATATATACCGCAGTTTGATAGCTTTCCATTATGTGACAGTTCGCTTGAGCTGTGAAATTATCTTCTTGATAAAACATGTCTCGCAACTTTTCCAGGCTATAATCTTTGCACAACTATTCCAAGGAAAAAACATTTAAAAAGCCTCAAATCTTACAATACACAAATCAAAATTATTACTTTTAAGAATAAGGAATAAGCAACTGGATATTTGTTTATCGTTTGTAGAAATTCTCCAAATTGCAATTTGTCTTGAAAGTATTTGATAACCATGTATACTAAATCAGTATCGCCACTATCAATAGCTTTCACCATCGCCTGTTGTCCTTCATTCAATTTAATTAGCAATGGCACTTAATTTTAAATTTTTCTCAGTAAAAATTTCTATTATATTATAAATTTTTTATCAAAAAATTAAACCTTGTTGAGAAGCCCTCGGCTCATAGTCCAATAACTAAAGATGAAAAAAATTAACACTTGCAAAAAATACTAAAACAAATAACATATACTAACTTTGATTGCCAATTTTATCTTTCCATATTCCACAGCTTTATTTGCAATTTCAGAGTAAGATATTCCTGTTGTGTCTCCCAATTTTTTTGCAATATCTATGGCACATTTTTCTTCGTTACTATCATGCTCCTGTTTTACTTTGTTGCATGCCCAATGAGCCAATATCCTGGAGGCCCCTTCCGACTCTGGTATCTTCAAATACTTGCTAATTCTAATTGCCAAAAAGTAATGGCGCCGTAGAACTAAACGGTCCAGTAATACCGCTTCCCCTAAGCATTCTAATCTTGAATTATCAAGTTAAGGGAAATGTTTGGTACAAATGTAATACAGGGAAAACATACAGGGTGTCCACATTAAATGAACCAGGGCGAATATCTCAAAATCTGTTTTAGGTAAGAATTTGAAATTTCCAGGTAGCATAATGTGTAGGGGGAACACCTACTATAAAAATGTGGTGATACTCACTTTTCTAATTGAAACCTGGTTTCTAAACCCAATGGAACAAGAGATAATTTTTTCACAACCTTGAACCGCGTTTTCAAGGTCATCTAATTTTACAAACTTTAAAGACTCCCACCATGATGACTTGGTCTAGTAAATTTCAATAATGTAACACGACTGGTTTTAGAGTTATTAACGCATTCTTGCAATTTTCCCTTTTACGACCTTTGTGACTTTAGTAAAACTTTTCTCGACTTCCTATTGGTCAAATCCGATCGGGTCAAAGCTATTAAGACATAAAACCAGACGTGGAATACTTTTCTAATTGGAACCAACTATCTAACACTTGGGGTTCTCAAGATAATTTTAGGATGACCTCGAAGACATAGTTCAAGGTCATCGACATTTTCATAGTAGAAGTTCCCCCTACACACTCTATGCAACATGAAAATTTCAAATTCATACCTAAAACAGATTGAGATATTCGCCCTGGTTCATTTTTTAGTGGACACCCTGTATATATTTTAAGGATACTGTACAATTGTTAATGGTAGACCAATTTGATGCATTCTGACTGCATTAAGAACCCTCAAAGTTTGACACTTTTTAACAAAACTATCTGGATTAATGGTAGGAGCAAAATTTTTACCAAAAGAAGCTGCCTAAGGAATTGTAAATGTTAGTTAAATTTATACATTTTGCAATATTTTAATATGTATATTACTCTTAGTAACATTTTTTGAATAGAAGGTAGCCATTCGTAGCCAGCAGCTCTGATACACTGATCAACAGCTAGTTCCAAGTGATTAGAAGCGCGGATCATGGCCATGTAATCATCAGCTTTATGACTTCGTTTTTGAAATTCTTTAGAGGCTTCTAATAACAGGGCTCCAGGTGCCACAGATGCAATGCGAAATATGTCAGTTACAACACCTGCGAAACAGGTAAATTTTCAATACAATTGTTCTCAACTGATTTTAAAATAATTATAGTACTGGGAACTTTTTGTAGTAACTCGTGAGATGTATTTGTGATAATTCTCGCTCCATCTATTTCAGGCACCAAGTGTATTCGAGAATCAAAATTATAATTGATGAAGTCTTTGTCCAACCCAATAACTAAAAGCAGTTTATCCCAGTAGCTGAGAAGAGCCTGATTACCACACCTTTCAATTAAGAATACATATTTGTTACTTTAACGCCATAAATTCTAGCTTAAATAGCCTTACCATACTAATTGTTGGGGCCTTGTAGGACAACTAGTATCAAACTCGCAGTATTTTCTCTAGAATATAAACGTACAATAAGACCAAAAAATAAACCAATACAATTATAATTGGCATTTACTTGAAAATTTGTTGTTCCAATCCAAATGGCTCCCACATCAGAGAATAAGGCCAAATTTTGATTGTTTGGTGAAATAGCTATTTCTATAATGGCATTAATTTTTTTGGAAAATTCTGGTCTCTGATATAAATAATGTAAAAATTTTAATTGCATTTCACAATAATATAGCATTTCCATTCATACCACTTCTATACAACTTTTGTCTGAGCTTTCTCTGTTGACAAGATACAGAGTGGAATTTTTGGCTACTAACGCTTTAGTTTCGTTATCATCAGTGTAGACTATCCAGCTACTTGGAGGGCAGTCAAGTCCTGAGCAATAAATAACCATGTTCAAATTTTTTAAGATGAATAACTAATTTAATATGAAATCAAATTAACCTGGAACTTCAGCCATCCTTTTAGGATTAGGATTTTTCACATTATTTACATAAAATATTCTATATGACGCTGTTAATAATGCTATACCAACATGTTGATATTGGTTAAACACTTTGCACTCTAGAACTTTGGTATCTTTGACTTCCTAGAGAACGTAAGAAACCTTCATAAATAGGATCTTAGCAGTACTGCTGGATTAACATTGAAAATTGGTGCATCTTAAAATGAACTTTGCGCGTGAAAATACGACGCCATGTTAGGGTATAAAAGCAGGCAAATATGCCTGCTATACCTCACAATGTAAAGGTACTGTTACACGTAAAAAGTTTATTTTGAAATCAGTCAATACCTGTCCCATAGTAAACATTTCTTGCATTGTTCCAAAAATATCATAAGTTAGAACTACACCATTATCTTGTATACATAATAAATCTTCAGTGGTAGACCATGCCATATGAATGAGCTTGCCACTGTTCCACTGAAAAATTAGAAAACTTATTGTAAAAAATGTGCACTTTAAAACACTCCCATTGAAGCGTTATACCTTAATGGTATGTAAAGGTAAACCAGACGCTGAGAATAAATATACAACTGGTTTGCCACTAGTGGTAACTTTAAGGATTTTCTTCTCATCCCTTACTAGAGCTGAATGCGAAGCATTTATCAAGATTTTTTTCTAATCATATTATCAATTTTGGAAATTTACCTATTGGTCCTCCAAATGGCGCAGCAGCGATGATACAATCGGACAGGTTTATCATGTCATTCCATCCCATTGAATATAGGTCAATTTTCCTAACAATACAAAACAATTTTAAAAAACCACCAAGAAACTGTATACATAGAATTTAAAATAAATAGTTTTTTTTAAATAAAATAATAAATATAGAATTATAAAATGTGTGCCCTTAATATCACAAGACAGAGGTTTATTAACTTTATAGCAAGTACCCTAAAAACATTGACCTTGCTCGTGACATTATATAACACTCAAATATTTATTGAAATTAAGCTATGTTATACCGAACAACAATGAAATAATCTATTGACTTGAAAAAGTAACAGTTCAAGAGTAAATATTAGCAGTTTTAGCTCACACTTTTTGGGAAGAGGTTAAGAAAAATGCAAAGATGTACGATTAAGCCCCCATGGCTAGATTTAATAAACGTCTTAAGTTAAAAACCTTCCCACTGACTATTACTAATTTCGGGTGATTAATTTATTTAATAGTCTATTCTTTAATCATACTCCTAAACAGTTATTTATCCTTTACGATGCAAAGGTTTAGAAGGCAAATTTCAATCTTGCTTAAAATAAATAATTACACTAAGCATTACCTGTAAAATACATTTTTTCCAAGAGGATTCCAATCAGAAGTTAAAAACGCCATTTCTACCTAAGATTTTATAAGTAATATAAACTTTATTTGTAATTATCTTTAATGTAAACTGCAGTATCTGTCATTTTCAGCTTTCAGTTTCTTTTTGATAAATAACTCCATAACTCCCCTAACAGCGTTGCCAGGTCCTTAAAATAAAACTATCGTTCGATGGATAAAAAATAAACCAAACCAATATCGAACGCCTGAAAATTTGTGGTAAATTTTAATTTTGTGGAAATACCTAGAATACTTAGTCGAAGCATGGATGCAATCAAAGATAATCTAGACTACGTACCGACGCAATATTTCGTCCATGATCGAAGCTAGGAACTTGAAAAATACGTAACTGGGTCGAAGCTGCTATAGTTATGATAAATACATTTTTTAAATTAGGTTATCATCTATTGAATTTTTTTTTACTAAAACAAAAAACTAACATTAAAAATTTGCAGTTTAACATGTTTTCTGTAAAATTTAGTAATTATTGCACGTTATTGTAAGTTCGTAACTCAGACTGAATTATCGAAAATAGCGAAGTATCATTTCTCCATGGACTAATTAACAACATGTTGTTAATTAGTCCATGATTTCTCCAACTGCTCATTTCTCCAACTACAAAATGCCCATCACGCCAACTACTCATTTGTCCAACTGCTCATTTCTCCAACTGTGGAGAAATGAGCCCCACCCATCATCGACATGTACGATAATTACCGTATGTCTGCCAACGCTGTCCCCTAAATAAGCAGACGATAAAACGTTAGCCACGTGGTTCTACGAAGTAGACATTTTTTTCAGGTACTCCACGTGTTTTTGGAGGAGCGCAAGAAATTACTTTAACATAATAACAAATAAATAAGATGGTAAATTTAGTTATTTGACATTTATTAAATTTATTTTGAAATAAAATTATTTTTCCAGCTTCGTCGCCAAGCTAGACTTCGTAGAGAATACCTATATCGGAAGTCCATAGAAACCAAACAGAGACAAATAGCAGAGAATAAAGAAAAAATTAAGAAATCATTAGATGGTAAATATGTTTTAAAAATAAATATCAGGTTTAAATGATTACAACAAAGTTTTTCATAGAAAACAAGGTGATACCTACCCATTTGAGAGATGCTGCATTAACCATACAAAAATCGTTACAATGGGATGATGAAGGAGCTGAAGGTAAATATATACTCTACCTGTGAAAAACTTCAGTAAATCGGATTTCATTCTAATAATAAGGTACTACAAGTCACATAGATGATGAATACAGATGGGCTGGTGTTGAAGATCCAAAAATTGTAGTAACAACCTCAAGAGATCCAAGTGCCCGACTCAAGCAATTTGCGAAAGTAAACTTTTAGAGTAATTCCTTTCAGAAAATGTTTAAAAAAATGTTTTTTAACCCATTAGGAAGTTCGTTTAATATTCCCAAATGCTCAACGTATGAACAGGGGAAATTATGAAATGAAACAATTAATAGAAGCCTGTCGCGCCAATGATGTGACTGATTTTATTGTTGTACATGAAACTAGAGGAGAACCAGGTTAATCCTTACCACAGAACATATCAATTATAAAATGTATTTAAACTGTAATGAGTTTCTATTTTATAGATGGTTTGGTAATTTGCCATCTACCTTATGGTCCTACAGCATATTTTACATTGTTAAACACAGTTATGAGACATGACATTCCTGAAGTTAAAACTATGTCAGAAGCCTATCCTCATCTGATCTTCCATAACTTCAAATCTTCCTTGGGAAACAGAGTTAATTTAGTCTAAGAAATGGTTTAGTTTTTCAATTAATTTTCAGTATCATTTTAGGTTATGAATATTTTGAAGTATCTTTTCCCCGTTCCAAAAGAGGAGAGCAAGAGAGTCATCACTTTCGCCAATCAAGATGATTACGTATCTTTTCGGTAAAAATGATTATAAAGTTACTTTCTGGGTTATTGCTTTCTTTTCGAATTTTAGCAGTGTCTTGTAAAAGATTATCTGAAATCCTCTGTTTTGATTACTGCTTATTTTTTTTTCAGACATCACATCTACAAGAAAGTTGATAAGGAAATAGCTTTGAAAGAAGTGGGGCCGCGTTTCGAGATGAAACGTAAGACGCACAGTATTAAACCAACGTTTTTGATAGGCACGCGCGTAGTCCATGACGTTGTTGACTTAGTGTTTTTTCTTCTCAGTGTACCAGATCAAGTTGGGGACTTTGGAACAAGGAAACGCCGCGGACACCGAATGGTCATTGCGGCCTTACATGAATACCTCCAAGAAAAGACGTTTTTTGAGCGACAATCCCTTTTAATCATGTTAAAAATTACTTTTTTTAATAAAAAATATAATAAAAAATGCGTAATTGCTTTATTATTTATTTAAAAAATGAGCTTATGACTAGGCGAAATTAGATATTGCTTCATATTTTCTTGAAAAACGTCACCCCACTTTCTATTCCCGCGTAGAGACGGGAACGAATGGGCCATTTCTGAAATATTACACACACCACAAATACTTTTACTGGACCTATTATTTTTAAAATAATGAAATGAGTACTCACTTTAACAGGATGCAAATAATTGTTCCTGTTCTTTTTGTGAATGGCTTTGTTTCCGTTTAGACGAAAGACGTTTTCGTGGATCGTTGCGCTATTTATCGGCTGGGTTTCCTATAATCCCGGATTATTTAGTCCACTCCAACAACCATTGATTGAATTTTGGGGATATTTGGGATTGAGCGTCTAAAAAAGCTTACGGCTTTGTTGCAATTTTGTTCGAGCATCAATTCTTCTTGATCCTGAAGTATTTTCGTCAGATGCGAGATATAATTGGTAGCCAGAACTAGAACATCCAGTTTGGAGAGTTTCGTATTGGGTGGGACAGACGGTAAAGATATCTGTAAGCTATGGAAAGCGGCTCGAAGGCTTCGAACCCTCGATCTTTCCCTGGCTGCGTTTCTCGACGTGGAACCTAATTCATTTCAGCTGTTAACTAACTGACGTCTTATACTCTTTTCAGACTAGGACTATAAAACCGTTTAGTCACAGTTAATCTTTTATACATTTATTTATGAAAAAGAAAACTTTGTATTAAAGGGGCTTTCAAGAAAGACCTAGTCGATTTGAAATACGTCATTCGGTCGTAACTTTGGCTTCACAACGAACGGTGACCGAATGACGTATTTTAAATTGACTAGAGGGTCTCTTGAAAAGGGACTTTCAAGAAAGACCTAGTCCCTTTAATCAGATTTTATAGGCGTCATTTGAAAAGGGTATAAGCGGAGAGCTTTTTCGCGATAAACTTACCTCCATCGCTTCCATTTGACATTTTCACCAAGGCAGTGCTGTTTCGGTATTGAAAATTACTGGTACCGGTACGCGTGGTTGATTCCAACATCCGGATCGAGTACTTTCCGAGTTTAAGACAACCAAAACACTCGAATACCACTCCAACGCGTTAATGAAACATTCGTAGCGTCGAAGGATTGTACTATTTTTTACGTGTAAAATGAAATTAAGAGGGGGGTGTTGTCTTATGGCTTGTCAAACGGCCAGAAATCTCAAGCGTCTCGAAGGATTATTATATTACCAAACTCATCAATAACGTCGCAAAAAATTAATGGGTGGTTAATAGGCGTGTAAAAGTGTCCGACGAAAGAGTGTTTTTTCCCTCTCCTAGTTTCGTTTAGGCGAAAGAGTCAGATAGGTGGTATGCCTAAATGATGGTATATGTGTTTTTTGAACCGCCTATCAGTCTGTGTGTCTGGCTCCGGCTGGAACTACAGAGGCGGCGAAGTAATCGGAGTATATATGAAAAAGTTGGCGCGCGTTGGACGTGACCCGATCAATTCGTCAACCTTCCGACCCCGAGTCGACGCCATCCTTCAAAGGGAAGAAACCTAAAACGACCGGCGCCCCGTTACTTTGCCCCGAAACCCAAAGACAGGCCAATTAATTAGAAAAGTAGACTAGAATGTTACTGCAGGCGCTAATTGATGTACTGCGTTTAGGTTATACAACGTTATTGAAAAATTATTGAAAAATTTTAGAGGTTGTAAAATTAAAGGCGCTATATACTTCATAACATGGACAAAACAATTTACTTGAGCTACGCGGACAAGTTATTTATTATTTCTCTTTATTGGCAAAATGACTACCAGGTTACGATGAGGACGAAAAATACTAGTAAAACTCGTTTCTGATCTAAAATTTCAAATGAAGTACCTCCGATTCAATATTTTTTTATTGTTTTAATCAAGATAGGTTTATTATTTTTCTGTTTTGGGAGCGTTTAACTTTCAATAGGCCTTGGTCTCAAGCAAAAATTAGCTGGTGGTGAAGATTCCTAGCCATCGTTACTATCTAGAAGTTAAGCCAAATCCGATAGCGGCGTATGTGTAAACTTTATAATCAGGTCGAAAATGATTTCAGGTGTCAACGATGGAGCCTTTAAGATGGCGCGGTAGAAGAAATGTTTCTTGGGGCTAAACTGGGGGGTTGGGCCCCCAAAGCAGTACCACTTTGAAAAATTTCCGTACCCGCCGTTGTACTCTTAGTATACGCGCAATAATTCATTTTTGCCAAATAAATGAAAAAGTTCGTGATTAGAAGTACATACGAAAGCTACTGATTGCCATATGCAACGTTCGCACTTTTATAAGCACTTGTAAGATGTAAAAAGCTAGCTTGCCGGTGCTGAGTCAGGAAACCTGGGTATCTGATTAAGGTTGAGTATTTAAACCAGCGGTGGTCTCTCGATCAATCTGTGTCTTGGAAGTGCGCTCTTTCCGCAAACATGAAGAGCGTTTTGGGAATTTTATGCTTCTGGCTTTTGGGTAAGAAATTTTCCTTACTCGAGTGAAAGAATCAATTTTTAACTTGTCGCTTATACTTGGACTTTTTTCTCAATTAGCTGGACCAGGATTTGCTTACCAACCGCTAGGTAAGTTAATAGGTCAAAAGTAACGCGGGATTTAGGTTACCTTCAATAAGATTTAAATGTTAAGAAAAGCGTGATTTTTCTAGCCTACCAGCCATCTCATACCTATGTATACGAAGCGGAGAGTAGATCGGTGGCAGCCATCCCCGGTCTGGATGATCAACAAGTCTCGGCCTTTTCCATGATATATAAAGTCCTCTTACAAGTTGAAAGTCCCGAAAAGATTTACTTGAGGGTAGGCTATCGCGAGTGGAAAATAACTATAAAGTGGGAAAAGCAACCCCTAATAATATCGCGCGATTCGGTTTTTAGCTCAAGGATGTCCGTACAGCCCGAGTGAACGACGACATTCCCGGGTCTTACGACGAGAATGACTTCACCTTCCATCACACGGTAGCTCAAGAGTTCGAAAGGCATCTTTCGAAGCCAGTGGAGATTTCCTACCAAAATGGATTGGTAAGAGCGTCAAATATAAATATTAAAATTAAGAAAGTGGTATTTTAAACTAAAATACACTCTCAGGTCGAAGAATTCCAAGCCGACGAATCAGATCCCGAATGGTCGGTGAACATCAAGAAGAGCATCATCGCTTTGTTCCAAGTGGACTTGGCTAAAGCCGGTCGACCCGTCGCTTCCCGATTTGGAAACGAAGAGCCCAGCATTCACCCCGACGCTTCCCTTTACAGCGTTTACGAAGTTCGTCATTTTATCCCTATACACACCGAGATTAATTCGTAACCCTCCGCTAATCTCATTTTCTCTCTCCGCAGGATGGAATAATGGGAGAATGTCAAACCAACTACCACATTCAGTCAATTCCAAGTCTGGATCACCCGCGCACTTCGCGAGACGTTCTTAACGTCACCAAGGTGAAGAACTACCAAAACTGCATGGACCCTCCGAAGTTCGGATACCACAACTTCCAAACTCAAGGATGTCCGTCTCAATGCAGCACCTGCAAACAAGAGTCGAGCCCCAGAGATTCTCCTCCCGTCCCTGGTTACCCACCCACTTGGAACTTCGGAGAGTCCGACTACCCAACTGGATGCCCATACGGATTCCACCCCGTAAGATATAATAACGAAATTTAGCGAGTATGTGGAGATTCTAACGACGCGTTACGGTTCTTTCTTTAGGATCACCAACCCGTCAAAGCTTACTCCATCGTTCAGTACAACATTAGCTCCGCTTCCAAAAAACCCGCCATTGAAGACATCGTACACAAACACAGAATCGTTTACGGACTCAACGGAAAAGAACTCACCCTCTTCTCTCTGTACGACGGATTACATGCACTGTTATCGTTTTACCTTGATCTACATAGTGCCTTTCTATTCCAGACAAACCTTCAATTTGACACACGTCAGACCTAGTAAAGAGGTTCACGGCCCTTCCAAACCAGTGAAATACGAAAGTTTGGCCTACGAGTTGCCCGACGCCGATGACGAGAGCACCCCGGAAGAAGAAAAGTTGGAACTTCCATTTATGAGCATCTATGGTGAGATTGACCAAGAACAATTGGAACCCCAAGTGCTGCAGAAATTGGAACAAATCGCCGAAGACATGATAACCGACGACCCTTCAGCCTCCGAGAAAGCTGGCCCCAAAGTCCTCCAAGTTTTGGACGTTATCACCGTCATGTACCTAGATTCGTTAGACGAATTAACCAGAAAATTAGCGGTACACCACATTCAGAAGCCTTCTCGAAAACAACAGTTAATGAGGAGCATTTGGTTGGAAATGATCGGACTTTGTCCCACTAACGAATGCGCCAAATTATGCGCTGTTCTGATCAAGGCAAAACGTATCACCAGCTTACAATCCGCCGCTCTTATAGAAGCCATCGGAAAGAACTTGGCAAACCCGGATCTTGAAGTTATTCAGGACTATATGGTACATTTCAATTATCCACCACTATTGATTCAAATATAGAATAATGATTACGCGTCTAAAATTCACTCGTAGGAACTTCTCGACTCTCCACAAATAAAAGCTCAACGTCGTGTGCGAAACTCTATGGCCATCACTGTCGCTAAACTCATCGACCAGGCTTGCGTAGACCAGGAAATGAGCAACAGTTGGCAATCCGAAGGCAATGATGAGAGCGATTCGAAAACACCATACCAACCGCATCACCACCAACCTGACTCCCACAGCCAACCACCAAGTCCTCCTCGCAGACAACCTCAACAACCACCACGTCAAACTAAACGACGATTTGCCCGAGATGTCACCAGTAAATCTCAAGATCCATCCAAATGCACTCCTCAGCAACTTCAAAAACTGCTCCAAGTATGACGAGTTGCGCAAAATTTCTTATTACCAATAATTGTTTTTAACAAATTTCGTGACTAATTTCTAGCAATTTGGCCAAAAATTGAAGCTGGCCAAAACACCAGGGGCAATAGCCATTTATCTTGAAGCCTTAGCGCACACAACCGCCCCCGAAGCTCTCGTCTTTCTCGAACCCTACGTTACAGGAGAGGCACCGGCTTTGGATCAGCTTCCCGACGATGAATCGGACTTTCTCAGCACCGTGGCCATCTACGCCCTTCACCACATTGCCAACCAACACCCAGAAGAGGTTCGTTAAAAACAGTGCGGTTTGTAGAAAGTCATTGAGACTAGAAATGAAACTACTGTCGATACTGATAGGTTCTGCCAATTGCTGTGGGCATCTACTTTGACAAAAGCAACGATTACACCCAACGTATCGCAGCTTTCTCCGTAATTATGAACTCCGAGCCTTCCCTTCCTACTCTGCAACGAGTTGTTGCCGAATTGGACGACGAAATTAACAACCAAGTCGGTAGCTACGTCGTTTCCAGTCTTAACGACATCGCAAACTCGACCGTTCCGTGCCAAAGAAAGCTGTAAGTATCGGAAATTTTCACGGTGTTTAAAACAAATTATAATGAAACAAATGACGTCCCTTTCAGGGCCCAGAAAGTGCAGTCGATTATCAGTCAAGTGCCAGACGAATACGACGACACTGGAATTCAATACTCACAATCTTACATCGCCGATTTCTACGATGGTAAAAAATATCGTATTGATAAAACTATTTAAGTTCTCGCTCATCGAATTGTCGTAATTCTCAGATGATCGGGACTACGGAGCGAGCCTTAAGGTCGATTGGGTAGCCAGCAACGAATCCCAAGTGCCAAGAAGCGCTTACTTGTCCATGTCGCATATTTTAGGACCATTCGAAGACGAACTCCTCGAAGTAAATTATTATTAGTCACTAACTCTCAACCATCGACGCCTAAACATATTGGTGGTTACAGGTGGGATACCAAGCTAAAGGAATCGAAGAACTTTGGGAAAAATTAACAAAACCCGGTGGAATTCTGAGCCGTTTCCTCTCCCAAACTGGAAGTACTGTTGACACCAAAAACCTCCACGGTCTGCTCGATATCGTTAAGGCTAAGGTATTGTTAAGGCGACTTTCATAATAGGCGTGCTTGATTTCTAATTACAAATATGTTGCACTATATGATATAAAGATCCAACTGCAAGAGTCTGATGTGATAATTCCGCGAGCAACACTTTACTACAAGTTATTCGGCAGAACTTCTTACCTAACCTTGGACGAAGCATGCATCGTTGACTTAGTCGAACAACGTAAAATATTTCTAATATAACTTGAAATTAAACATAACGAAATTACCTGAAACTAATTTCTGGCTTTCTTGCAGTTATCAACTGGTGCAAGGAATTTGATTCGAGCTCCGGAGTATCTGGCCAATACACTAAAATCTACATGCCATCCTCCTTGTTCTACGTACTTCCAAACGGAATGGGTTTGGCAACAGTATTTAGCCACCGAAACCCCGTCATTTTGTCACTCAGCGTCAGCCAATCTAAGGCTTCTTCCGGAGACCAAAAAGAATCTCCACTGAATTCGGCTTTTGCCGCCTCTGCCATCATCCACCCAGAGTGAGAATTCATGAAATGGCCGAAGTTGAAAATCACTACGACGTTACGATTCTAATTTGATCTAAATGCTTCCGTAGGTTGCACATTTCGTCGGTTGTTATGGCTTACTTCGTCAATCCCGTTGAAGATCAATTATACGGAGCCGCTGTCCACCGAGTTTTCGAAGTTTCAACTCCCGCCGTCGTTGGTATAGCCGTCGACCTACAAAAGGAAACTTACGCCTTGTCCGTGAAACCCAAATTACCTCACCGCGTGGCCCACGTAAAAACTACTCCCTTTACTTTCATCACCGAAGCCGTTCTCATCGGAACCCCCAAGGCGGAACTGATGGACCAAGCCAACGAAATCGAGACCCTGCCTGAGCCACTCAAAGTCGGTAATATCAACGCGTTTCATCGCACGAATACGAGTTATACGTTCCGCTTTTCTCCATAGTTTGACGATAGATACCCATCCAAAACTTGGGGACTAGCTGTACGTGTTCAATCTCGAGACGAAAATCCTTGGGCCGATATGCCATTCTGGCTAACGCAAACCGCTTATCAAGAAGGAATCGCCCAAGCGCTCATCGAAGCGATTAAAAACCCTGAATTGAAACCCAGAACTCATCAAGTCTATCTTGAACCGGAAGTCAACGAACCCGCCTCCCAAGTAAGAATATTGCGCGATTGAAAACTTCGATAGCTAAACTAATCACTTTTCTTCGACCCGCAGTTTATCTTGACTGTGGACTACGACAGAACTCTTAACTTACACGGAGCCGTTCAACCGGTACAACCTGCTCCCGAGGACGAAGAAGAATGCGACGAAGACGACTTGTTCCAGAGCTACGAAGAGGTCTTAGGAGGCCTTTACGGCAAACAATATCAAATGCCCGACGCCGAGAAGACCGTGCAAGATCTGATCGAAAAGACCAAACCTACTTGGAGCCCCGTTTTAGGTCAAGAATCTGGCCAAGTCACCCCAGCTAGTGTTTCTCACTCTTGGGCGGCCACAGCCGTTGTTAAGGGATCCGGAGCCCAAGCTAAACACATGGCCGCTAAATTCATTTACAGTCATACCTTGGACCACCGAGTTATTTGGAGCCAATTTTACGGACACAAATCTAGCGTTTACCAAGGAAAGGCACCGCAGCAGGTAATTGCAAGATTTCGGGACGCGTTAGGTAAGAGTGCCGTATTGATGGTTCTATTTAACAAATCCAGATGTGCGCCAGCTTGGTCGTCGCTTACCCTCCTCAACCAAACCCCTTTTATTTGGAAATGAACGCTCTACGCTCGCAAAAAGCCACCATTCGCGGAGAAATTGGTTGGGGATACAGAGATTGCAGCAGCGAGAACCAAATTTTGATAAACGTGAGATCAGCAGTTTTAAAATGAATAACAACGTAAAAATCCCTCCCTCTTTTCCTCTCAAAATGCAGGGTGTGATGGAAAAAACCGAAGAACAAATGACCAGCTCTTCAAACATTTACTTGGACACTCCCGAAGGCCAACAACAATTGCCATGGTTCTACCAACAATGCGAGCTTGACCGACAAGATGGAGAAACTTTAAGTTACGCCTGCCAAGAAGCTATCGATCACAGCGCCATATTGAACAGAGTTGACTTAGAATTCACCACCCGCAGAGTAAGTGAACGAGTGTGGGAGAGAACCGACGAATCGGGTATTTAAAAGCGCAATTTATCTTTTCAGTTGACAGCTGGTTTACATAACCTCACTCACAAAGTTGACCTAGCGGTTAAGTCTTACTTGTACCCCAACATGGAATCTAACCCCTTGGTTCGTAACGAAGAAGATACCCTCCGTATCGTCTTCGAGTCTATTGAGCAAATCGAAGACGTTGATTTGACTAACGTCTACGTCTACAAACCATCCGAAAACATCGAATTCTCGAAGTTGTACACTCCTCTGTACGAGCCACCGAGTACCGCCGAGAGTTTCCTCGAACAATACGGAGATCAACTCTTCGACGGAGAATACAATGGTAATTCGATTCCCAAATTTATTTAGGCCGAACGTTATTTCTAAGAAACCTTTTTCGTCACAGCCGAGTGTTACGTAATGGAAGACTACTTGCGAACCTTGGACAATATCACTATCGAACTGCCCGATAACAAATGCGAATATATTTTGGCCCAGGATACCTCAGCCTCCCAAGACTTTGTTATCTTAGCTTCTCAGATCGACTTGAAGGCCAAAACTAAATCCATCTCTATCGCCGCTGCCGGCCACACCGTTAAATTGTACCCTCCTGTCGGTGGAAGATTTAGGGTTGTTCTTGACGACGTCGACCATCACATCACTCCTAAAAACTCTCAAATCGTAGACTTTGATAAGGACAACGAAATCATGATCTACGCCCAAGAAACCGTTTCGCCCGGATCCCCCAGCGTTCTCACCTTGAAATACTACGATTTGGGACTCGAAGCCCAATACGACGGAAAGAACTTCATCGTCCAGGTACTTCAATTTTCCAATAAAACCTAATCTTTTTCGAGTGTCATTCGCTAATCCAATTACAATAGGTTCCTCGAGACTACAAAGGAGATATCGCTGGTCTCTGCGGTGACTTCAACGACGAGCAGTTCCAAGAATTGAGCGGCCCCAATGGATGCGTTTATGTGAATGAAGAAGACTTCGCTGCTAGCTACGCCATTCCTGGCCAAAGTTGTCCATCTCCACCTAAACCCAAAGGCCCAGCTTTCTGCCCTCCCGGAGTTCAACGACCTAAACCCAGATACAACGAAGTTTCTGAAGAGGAGGAAGATGATGAAACTCCAAACCAAGACAAACGTCGCCCGGGGAAACAACCTGTACGCGATGAAAATTCTCACCCCACTCCATCGAGAGCTAACCGACGACAGTGGGAAAATAAACCAGAAGATCAACCTTCTCAATCACGACGACAATCGCCACAAGGAAGACAGCCAACGTCTCCCCAAAGAGGCCCAGATTCACCACCACGACCATCATCGTACTCCCCCAACTCTGAAGAGGAAGAGGAATACCATAACTCAAGGCCGCAACAAGCACATTTGCCAAGACAACAACCTTCCCAGGCGGGTCAGCCAACTTCCGAACAATCCGAAGAGGAATGGTCCGAACAACCAGCTCAAAAGAGTCCCCAAACTCGTAAGTGACTAGCGAAAATAATCGTTTAAAAAAAAAGGCAACCAAATTTCGAGTCTCTATTTCTACTTATAGCTAAACCACAAGGGCCACCAAAATGCATCCAGCAGACTACCGTGGTGAAACAAATCGGCAGTCAAACTTGCTTCTCAATCCAACCAGCCTACGAGTGCGCGGATGAATGCGAGCAAGAGGGAACCGTTCAAGTGAGACTCGGCTACAAGTGCTTCGGCAAGGATAGCGTAGAAGCCCAGAAATACAAGCAACAGGCTCAAGAACACGGCGTCGTGCAGAAGCTCAATGACCAGCCCAGCGACAGAAGTCTACCCACCAGCAGCGCCAAAAAATGCGTGCCTGCCGAATAGAGAAATTATCAAACACCTTAACGTAACAAACGATGTGTAAAAATACTGTATGAAAAAAATTAATATTTTAAATAAACTATGAACCAATACTCAAGTACGATTTTTTCGCAACATAAGACAACATGTCATCAAATATAGGTCGCCAAAGTATGAAATTTACAAATATAAAGTATGAAATTTACAACTATAAAGTATGAAATTTACAACTATAAAGTATGAAATTTACAAATATAAAGTATGAAATTTACAAATATAAAGTATGAAATTTACAAATATAAAGTATGAAATTTACAACTATAAAGTATGAAATTTACAAATATAAAGTATGAAATTTACAAATATAAAGTATGAAATTTACAAATATAAAGTATGAAATTTACAAATATAAAGTATGAAATTTACAAATATAAAGTATGAAATTTACAACTATAAAGTATGAAATTTACAACTATAAAGTATGAAATTTACAAATATAAAGTATGAAATTTACAAATATAAAGTATGAAATTTACAAATATAAAGTATGAAATTTACAAATATAAAGTATAAAAATTTCAAATATAAAGTATGAAAATTTCAAATATAAAGTATAAAATTTACAAATATAAAATATGAAATCTACAAATGTGGCGGATAAGTATGTCATTAATTTTACGGCGTGTTCTTTGGTAAAAAATGTCCGGTCCCCAAAACAACGAACTAGCCAGTAATGGAAAGTTCAGTATTCTGCCTTTAACCAAAGATAATTTAAACTCGTACCCTAGATTCGAAATCACTCTCTCGCGCGTTGCCGATAGGTTTTACCCACTTCCCGCTGGAACTCAGAAAAAAATTCGCTCCATGGTTTGCGCCTTACCGCAACCGATGGAGCCCGATTTTTCTGAGGTCACGTGCCGGAAAAGGGTAAACGCTTCGTAACAAAACCGTCAATAGGAAAGCTCTCAGTATTCGAATCTAGGGTACGAGTTTAAATTATCTTTGCTTTAACCCAATGCTCCCATTTATTATTCATTGGTTTTTTAACGGTGAAGCGATCTACACAATAGCAAATGCCAAAAGTTATTTATTGAACTAGCAGAAGTGTGCTAAATCCTACAATGATTTTATTAATGGCAAGTTCCATTATTTAATCAACACTGTTAAACATGGTCAGAAATTTTGTAAATAAGCAACTTGCACGAGGCGAATGCCAATTCAAAGTGTTTTCCCCGATGGGATAGTTCTTCTTATTTTGGAAAGCGCGCAAGAGTGAAATATGAGTGTTAAGGAAACGGAATAGTACTTGTTAGTGTTGAAATGGTACTTGCGAATGCTTACAACTGCTTCCATTTGGTAATAATTTTTGTTTTTTAATGGTGACACGATAATGACCATAGCTGATGTCATTAATAGACTTGAGTATTAAGTGTCATTAATCCTAATATGGATTAAATAACACTTAGATAAAGTTTTTTAAAGAATCGACATAAATGTTCATTACTTAGAATTGAAGTTACAAATGCAAATTTCTGTTTTATTTAAATTTTAAAACATTACAAAAATGGTTCAAAATGGCCACCTCCGCCACTAATACGGGTACGAGCTCGTTGTACAAACGATTATCTTTCAAATATTCCAACTCGGCTGTCCCATGGCAAAACCTTTTAACCACCACGATCGTAATTTTGAGATATTTGACTTTTTCAAAACCTAAGTTGTAAGATTTTAACGTGGTTTTTAATGCGAAAATTATAAAATCCAAAACCATTTTTTAAGTCATAAATAGTTAAATATTTATGATTTTTACCTGAAACTTTTACAGTACTTTTGTACATGCCTTAGTAAAACTGATGTGTAAAAATCTAATTTTTGAAAAATTTGGTGGTTATAAGGTTTTGCCATGGGGCAGCCGAACTGTGTAGCGGATAGTTTCACAACCATCAATTATGCGTTGTCGCGGGTCGTCAACGTTCCAAACTTAAGTCTTATTAACTAAGTCTTTAAGACAGCCCCAGAGGAAAAAGTGGCATGTGTTTAAATAGGGAGATCACACACAACTGGTCCACCACGACCTATCCACCTTAAAGGAAAAGTCTCGTCAACTAAGATGAGCTCTTACGACACGGCTACAATGTGCAGTGGATCTCCATCGTGCAGAAACCACATGCGCCTTCTCTTTTCTAACGGCACGTCTTCGAGTAGCACGGGTAAATTGTAAGTATGCCTGACCATTTAACCTAGGAGGAATTACAACAGGACCAACTATAAATGGTCACCAACAATATCACACCAAATACTAGTCCATTGGTGGTTATTTTTACTACGCTGGTGAATGTTGTGCAAGTTGAGTTAACGGGAAAAATCGGCTGTTAACAGAATGAATACTCGAGATCTGATGGGTATGACCTACTTTGTCAACAAACCACTGAGAAAAGTCAACTCACCTAGGACAGGCGGCGTCGTTCAGAGCTTGAACCTTTTAAAGGTGATATGGGTGAAATTGATGATCATGCAAAATTCGCCAAACCATATGTGATTTACACCAAACTGTCTCCCAACTCGCCGGGTTCTTGTTCCAGTATCGGCGAAGCTAGCGCCGTTACGCCACCTAGACTCGTTTCGGTCGCCAATAGATCGAGTTGTAAAATATAGGCCTAGTTGGCGAAATATAGCAGGTCATACCTTTAAGTTTTGGAGTGCAAATGAGCCCCCCCCCCCGAAAAGTTATAGAGGCGTTAATTTTATCCTTGTTTTCAAAAAGTACCACCCCACTTATTGCCCCCTTCGAAGTTGTAAATAGTTGACAAATTAAGGTCTTGTTGGCAAAATCAAGAGCATCATACCTGTGAGTTTGAAAGTCGAAAATCCACCCACTCCATTGTCTGGTGATTTTGGCAAATACTCAGAAAGTCCTTTTACTAAGTTGTCTGAAGCAAATTTTCGTCTTCAGAGGATATTAAAATAAGATAGGAGGTTTACTAAAAATGAACAATACCTTTTTCAACTTCTTTATGATAGTGAAATCAAAAGGTTGTTGAATAGAATAAATGTTATGTTACGTATGACTGAGAGTAAGTCTCTTCCTGTTCATTTTTTAGTGAATCAAATGGAAGGTAATGACAAAGAACTAGAAGCTAGTTTGTTTGCTTACATGCAAGGTGTGCGTGGTACCCAGGAATTTTGGTATACACGTTTTGGCGAAGTTAAAAGTATGTGTTTTCAGTATGGGCCTCCTACGTGGTTTGCTACGTAGAACCCAGCAGAGCACGACTGGTTGGAACTTGGAACTTCATGATCATTTGCGATCTTTTTACTCCCCATACAGCAGCTTTACCGGGGAGTCGGGGTCCGGCTCTTGTAACCCAGCACGGGTGGTGGCGCACTGGGATATGTTAGCTCCGTCCAAATGGTCCTATCTCCACCTCCGACTTCGGTCCGGTGTGGGCTGGTAACTGGGCTTCGGCCCAGGCTAACGGAGAGAGGCCGGGCAAACTGGCCGTCTCGGCGGATTGAGTTGCCTGCTGTGGGGCTGCGGGCCTCCGTATGAGGGCACGGCGGACCCATCTCCCGGCCTTTTGGAGTTCCACCGGGATATCCGGTGCCAGCTGTGCCGGGTTATGCGGGCTGCTGTGTGCCCGCCGTTCCCCTTTAGGCGCTCCTTCCAAAGGGCTTGGCTCTCTACCTTTCTAGGTAGGGTGTCGGCTGGCATCCGATCTAATTCCCACTGCTGTGTGCGAAGTGGGGGCTGGTCGACCCATTGCTGCACCTTCTGCTGGTTTGAGTGGCTTCCGTCGAGGGTGCGACCTTCCGTAGTGGGGTTCTGCTACCCATGCTGGTTTTGTCACCTGTCCGGGTCTGTGGACGCTGGCGTAGGGCATAATGATGACAGACCTCCGGTGGTGTGGTTTCAAACTTACCGGGTACACCGGGCTATAAATCTGACACATGTCTCCACACAGCACAAGCTAGTCCAAAAGTGGTCCGAAAACATTCCAACAGTCGGAAAGTGGTCGTATAAGAGTCATTATAGGACCATTTCCTTACTGTAAATGTTGGGCCAACGTTTTCCAAAAAAAAGTCGGCCCGACGATTTAGCGTAATTAATGGGTTGACTTTTTTAACGCTGATTAATTCTTCAACTGCAAAACTTAATGACTAATTGCGTATGACATGGTAAAGACAGGGAGTAAGGATAGAGGGAGGAGCCCGGTCGAATATGGGGTAAAGGGTACCACGGAAATTATCGCGTGAAAAAAAAAGGTCGCGGGCCTTACTGCGGTGGTTCGACTATGGGGTAAAGGGTGCCACGGTAAATCTCGGATGGAAAAAAGGGGGAGGCGGCCTTACTGCGGTGGTTCGAATATGGGGAAAAGGGTGCTTCGAAACACACCACTAGCTGAGGGCCCTCCTGTAAGGCGGGCTTCTCAGCTAGTAATATAATAAAAACATTGATTCGTGAACCAATGCGCGCTAGATGACGTAAGGAGTAAATTTCAAAAACCTTACCATTTTCCAATTAAGGTACGGCACTCTAGAGCTCCCAAGACAATGATACGGTGACGTTACCTATGTTACTCTACCACTGAGAAATAATTTTTGTTAAAAATGTTGTGCACTAACAAAGCTATTGTGATGACGCAAAGCAATGTGGAAAACGTCACTATTTTAGGGGCTATATATTTTTAATTTTATATTATCAGCGAGCCCTTTTTTTAGCGACACGCTTTCTCTGTACTGCAGGGGGAGGGTGGAAAATGGGAATCGAATATTTCATCCCACCCGACCGCGTAGGAAATATACGAGTGCATCACGGGTAGATTATATCGCCATCTATTTTCAAAAAAAATAACGTTTTTATTTAAAAAAATCTCGCGAAACATCGTCTGACCTTGGATTAATAATAAAAGCTAACGCTTAGCGTTAGCTTTTATTATTCATCCAAGGGCTGACAGCCTAGAGAAGCTCCATGCCTAGCAGAGTTGCCAGATGGGCGGTTTTCCGCCCAAATTGGGCTGCTTTGCGGAGGCTGTTGCGGGGAAAAAACCTTTGGGCGTGAGGCGGTTTTTTGGGCTGGTTCCCAAAATTCGAGGCGAAGTAACGGGGTACCGGTTTTCCCCCTTTCAACCCCATCCTTCATAACGGGAATCAACGTTCCTAGAAAATATAAGCTGGACCCAGCTTTGCAAAGTGTGATGTTTTCAATAATTTTCCAAAATTATTTTCAAATAACGCGCCAATTCCCGTTCTATAGCAGAAATTGGTAATTTTTCTTGGGCGGGAATTTGGGCTATTTTGGGGTTATTCCGATTTTGGCTTGTGCGGGAATTTGGGCTTGTTTTAAAGTTGGTTTGTGCGAGATCTAAAATATTATTCTGGCAACTCTGATGCCTAGAGTGCCGTCTGCCGACCTAGGGTAAAGGTTGTAATAATGTTATAATTTGTTAATCATGCAGAATGTACAGGATTTAGTTGGTTATTTGAAAAATCTCAAACGGCCGTTTGTTTTGGAAAGGACAGAGTTATTTTTAGCAATGTATCTAATTATTTGTTAGAGCTTATCAAATTATATGAAAAACTAAAAGAGACTACAGACTTTTTGTTACAATCTTCCTTCATCTTAAAGTATGTTTAATATTAAATTAGTAAATAGCTATTTTAACTGCTAAAATGTTAAATAGAAAATTATACCTGATAAGATAAGTCACTAGAAAACTGAAGATCTATCATTTTAGCAGCTTGTACAAATAAGGGTGGCTAGTCTTGAATTAACGTTTGGGAGCCAACAGCTTTGGTGGAAACTTTTAAATCTTTAGGTTGATTTTTAGTATTTGTAAACTTATCCATGGTTTTCACCTTTTTACTCAAATTTGAAGACAGTAAATAACATTGAGTACTAACATTTCTAGTTTTGATCAAAGGCTTAGCGTTTATATTCAGTTCCTTTGACTTTTCTCTGAAAATGGCCACCGGCACAACTCGCGATAAAAAAATTCGGTCGTTCATCGTCATCAAACGTCATTCGTATATGGCGTGGCTTAGACTCTCGCCGGTTTTTCAAAACACGTTTCAGGGCGAAAAATAGTTCGTGGCGCAATACGTATTAGTAGTTACTTTTCAATCTAATAGATAAGGAAAATATGGTTTATAAATCATTTAAATATCCCTATAATTTTTTCATTTTACATTGCCGAGTGATTAAATGCGTAAATTTTACACCCGCGTTTTTGGCGGGAAATTCGCGTCCAATGAAAATTGAAGACTCCTCTCATTTTTATATCCTATACTTCTCTCTCGTAGATGTATATTACAAACTTCTGTTAGCATGTATAACGTTTATCAAAACTTTCCTTAATACATAGTTTGCACCGAAGGGAGGGGCCTATGGTCTCCAAGGAAACTGGGAGGGCGATCAAAAATTCAAACCATTTCGCGCGTAGCTACTAAATAGGTAGCCATTTTGTTGGTAATCTCGTCAAAGCTACAAAACGTATTAGATTTATGCTTTAAAATTTTAAATGGGCCCTAAACAAAGCCAGATAAGATTCTAAGGCCGGGTTATTTAAATAAAATATCAAATTACGACAGAAATATCTACGAAAAGAAGTTAACAAAGCTTATCAAAGTTAGGCCTTTGCGGTCATCCTTTTTACAATTACCTTCGCTATCGAATAAAATAAACAATTTTCGCTCTTCCTTGGTAATTGAACTACTCGAACAATTTTTAACCAGGCAGATAACCATTTTTAACGTGAAAATAATTTCTTAATCATTTGAAAATAATTAAAATCCGCAAACAGACGATTAAAACTGTGAACCCTCCCGTTTTACTAAGAAATCTACACCTTCAAAATGGCGGCAAAGAACCGTTCATTCTTGCTCAAATTAAATATTTATTCTTGGTTCTTATATCTATACTTGGAACTGCGTCATTGATGACGTAGGGATGCAAACTATGTATATATTCGTTTTTACTCAATGTTAGTCGCATTTACGCAAAATTACTTGCATTTACCCAAAATGACCCGAATTCGACCCATAATTCATAATTTGAGTTCTTTTTTGCATGAACCAAATTTTTAAATTTTAAGGTTCCGGAACCCTAAAAATCAGTTATTTTAGCACGTTAAATCCCGCGCAAAGAAAAATTCAGATGCCATGGCAAAAGGAAGCCCATTGAAATTTTACCTTTGGAGAATTTTCAAGTTACATGATCCCCGAGTTTGAACCAAATCACACTTATGTACAATATTATACACTTTTGATGACACTTATCAACTGCACAGCACTTATCGACTGCATATGACACGACTGGAAATCACACTTATCGACTGCATATGACACTTATCGACTGGACATTACACTTATCGACTGAACAGCACTTATCGATTGCACATGAAGCCGTATGGCCAGAAGTAATATATAAGTGTGGCGCTTACGTATCGAAGCCGTGTATGGCCAGAAGTTATAAATAAGTGTGGCGCTTACTTAAAGAATTCTCGGTCGCTGGGGTGACCTCGAGGGGCTAACCACTCTTCGAAAGTCTGTACACCGGATTACGCTTAGATTACCACTGCCAAAGGCAGGGACTTCAAAGATTACGCGTAGTCCCATTAGTACAGTCAAAGGTACGGCTCTGTACACCGACTACGCGGAGTGATCAGCCCCTCGGGTGACCTGCGCTTAAAGCGCTCAATTAGTTAGTATGTTTTTCGAATACATTGTAAATAATATTGGTTGTAAATATATGCAATTTAAATTTGTGTAAATTGTAAATAGTTATACATTCTTCGGTTTTTTACTACGATTGCGTTAGTTTATCGTATTACATCGAAAAGTTCTATTAGTGTATAACTTGTTCTTTTTATCTTTATCCCTGCTTGTGAATCTTATTTTAAATTGTATATTCCTTCCTGTTATAAAAGGGACTTTTGTAAAAGAAGCAAATAAATATTCATTCATTCATCTCCCCGGATTAAAAGTGGACGTTGCAGCCCACCAACTTAAAGGCCGACTACACAGTTATTCCATAGACCAAGGAAAGTGAAACTCGGTCTTTCACTGGAAGTTGGCTAGTTGCGAGACACATGTGCTATGCAAGCAGCCAACTACCTGTAAAAGACAGAGTAAACCGAATAACAATGTAGTCGGCCTTTAAAGACCGACTACATAGTTATTCGTACCACGGCAAAGATGGAACATTTGTATTTAGTAACGAAACGCTCCAACAGCATATCTTGAGAATATTGTAGCGGCGGTAAATCGACGGAGAATAATATTTGGGGTTATGAGGTTAGCGGGCTTCGATTCCTACGCGTGTTACATTAATCCATTTTAGACATGTCTATTGCGTAAATTTTAATCTGAACAATAAATATTTAAAGCGGAACGGCCAAGCTTTTCCAAATATCGTTTTATTTGCATATCAAAATATCAACAAGACGTTTAATATGCTTACACGTACCGTATTTTGTCTTGAAAAAAATAGTTTTTATCCTAAAAAGTTGAAACGCAAAATAACGCCAAGTATTTGGTTTTGAATTTTCGCCGCCATCTAAAGGTGTATCGCCATCGCCAGCAGCACCTTAGTGAGCGATTTGCGAACTATCCTAACTTTTAAAATCGCGCAATTTAGGCTTAGGTCAGGGACCCTATTCTGTAAGCACTTCTCGATCGAGATCTCTCTCGATCTCGAATCGCTCTCACGAGATGTCGAAAAACGCTATTCTATAAAATATTTGTCGAAAAATGCTACTCGAATTCGATGGACTTCTCGAAGTCGATCTCGTCGTGTCCGAAGCTTACGAGATCGCTTTCGACAGAGGTTTCAACGGGCTATAGGGCTATCTAACTGGTGAAAGCTTGACTGTTCCCCTTTAAAGTAGATTAATATTTTTAAGCTTCATTTTAGCGCATTTTTAGTATATGCACTTAAACAGTCATCAAATCGCGCTTTTAGGTACGGCAACGTGGTAATATCGGCATTACCCGTTCTATACTTACCCTGGATTAGACAAACGGAATTTTTTTTAAGTATGCCTCACATGAAGTTCCAAAAATAAATTTTTAAAACTGTTTTAAAATATTACCTTTGTTAATTAATTAATTATCACTTTGAAATAAAACGCAAAAGGTGTGACCCCAGTATCATGCAATTTTTATCCCGGTGAGAACCCGCTAAAAAGCGTTAAAAGTAAAAAGATTCTTCTAAAGATGGCGGCTTACGACCCCCTTTTCGCCAATGTAGGAAGCCATGAGATGGGCAGATTACGCGCGGTGAAATGAAATACATGATGCCTTTTTGAATATCAACTGTCATTTGATGTAAACAAAGGAAGGATAGATGGCGTTGCAAATTCTGCCCATCTCCGCTTTCATACATGCGCGGGGGGGGGGTATGAATTTACCCGGTCAAAAAGAGGGGTGCCTTAACGCAGTAATCTTCCCTCTATTTATTTTCTATCTCTATGGTATTAACCTAAGCTCCTATTATTTTTACACGACAATATATGAAGGAAGAAAACATTTTATTTATAATTTAAAAGGAAATATTTCATAGAAAATTAATTTAAGGGGAAGCATTGTGAAATTTTAAAAAAGGCGACTTGTTGGCGCCTGTTTATCTAGAGTTCTATAGCTCTAATTTTTAAGCACTCTTCGGTTTTGTAATAACGAGGTTTTGTTCTAAAAAACCTGCGAACAAAATTTTTATATAGTTAATAGTTATTAAGATAATGGTACTTAAATATGGCTGAAATGCCCATACACGCTCACACAAAACACCGTTTATCTCGTAAATGGTTAAATCGTTCTTCACGCGGTTTCTTGTATCGTTTTTAGAAAAGTTAAAACTAAAAAGTGTGCGAAGGAAATTGTATTTCATCGTTTAGTTAATTTTTAATTCACCTTGAAAAAGTACCTAAAATGATAAGTATTTAGGTAAACTATTTAAATACTTTAAAAATAGATATAACTCTCAAATTTATGGTACAATTTGACAAACATGTTTTCTCTCAAATGTAAAAAGAAATAATCAGCTATCTTAAATATACATTAAAATAATGAGCATTAAACTTCAATAATAATGCTGATACATATCAACTTTGCGCCTGTTATTCTAGAAAACCGTTCACAGTATGGCTTTGTGAAAGGTTTTAAGTTGCTCTGGAAGTTTCGTTTTAAAATTTGTGCGAAGTGAATTTTAATCGAGGGCTTATTTAATTTTTTATATGGTTACAAAATTCGGCAATATTTAACATATCTCGTCATCATTTTTAATATACTTCGGTACAACGAAAATCTTTTAGATTCATACGCTTCGTAAGTTTAACCTTATTTAATCGAATGCAAAACAAAAATTTAAAAAATATATTATATTTTGGTAACTAAACTAATTTTTTAAATTATTCGAATTTGGTACGTTTTCCTTTACTGCCATCTGCACGCGGTCGCTACCTTGTGGTAGTTTCCCAAACTAAAGATTAATAAAGAAAAAAATATGTGTAGATGGCAGGTTGAAGGTTTCCGAAGGGGGATTTTTATTTCACGTAGTGAGTGGTACTACTATAGAAGCCCCACGGAGGTTTTGGTAGTAAAGTTAGTAGGCAGGAAAAATCTATTTTCCTCCCCCTAAAACTCGTACCCCTTTTTCGCCGGACCCGATTAGCCGCGCTTCACCGTCAAAACTATTCTCCTCTCCGCTTAGCTTATCGTCACTGACTCTCGTTTGCGGTATTTCATATAGGGAATAGCTATCCGTTTCAGCCCACCTTTTCAGTGAGCTCTAAGGCATTCATACTACTCTCGCAAAACGTTGCTATTTCAGCCAGTGTTCCATTGTTGAAAGAGGCTACTTTTGATAAACTAATCTAATAGGGATAAAAGTGCTTTTTTTATAAATCTGTTTGATCATTATTCTCTAACCCCTTCAATGTGTAATCGAAAACTGGTGTATTTCAATAATTTAACCCTATAAAACTCCAATAAATTGTTAAATTTATCCTAGTATCCTTATACACGCATATTTCTAGACACTATTGGTTGCGAATTTGATACCTAATTTTTATTACTTAAGAATATTTGGAATGGTAATGTCGAGTGGTCCGACTAATTTTGACGCCGCAATGGAAATTTCAAATTCTATTTCAATTTTATTTTACAATAATTAGTACGAGAGGTATGTACAGTATATCTCTTACTATATAGGTATACATCATAAATCATAAACTTTTGATAAAAGGATGAAAAATTACGCGTTTTGAATTTCGAAGTCGAAATTTCATTATAATTATAATTTTAAATGCTTATTTTAATTTCCATTAAATCTTAATTCAGTTGTGTATAATTAATAATTTCTAATTTTATATTTTTAAATTGTAAACTGAAGTTGATGATATCTTTAAAAACGTTTTTTATTGTATTTTTGTGCGTCAACGAGTTGTGGAAACGAACGGTGTGGGACAATAGCCTAATCCCTATTGTTAGGGTCCGCGTTTGGGTCGCTCTCGTTGCTTCCATTCCCACTCCGGTTTTTCTTCCCCAGCTCATGTCAAGGCGCACTTGAAAAAGACGAGGGACCTCTTGTCTCATTGCTATAAACAAATTTTCAACCTAACCGAAAAGGTCATCTCCAAATATGTTTAGCACTTTTAAAATAGTCGTTTTCATTTCCCCAATAATTAACGCGGTTTAAATTGTCCTTTGTTAGGTCCAGTTACCCAAGAAAGAGATTATCTCGCCAGGGGCCCCCTTCGTCTGGACCCATGAAACCCTTCGTAGCGTCCCATCTTCGTTCCCACGCTTCATCTAAGTGAACGGACGATTAAAAAAACGAAAGCCAAAAAACTCTACTCCACGATTTACATTTTAGACAACAATCGAGTTAGTTGATATTCATCGAGATTTATTCATAACTAATGGGCTACATCAACATTTCAGTCATTTTATGATTTGATAATTCAGATTTAAAATTAATGAAAAAGTACTATAAGGGTCATTACGTATAACCCTTTTTAAAATTGATAAAGGAAACGATAGTTCGGAAACAATTTTTGGCACCGAATTACAACTTTAAATGTGATACGGGAATTTGAGTTATTTTGATGAAAAAAAAAGCGATACAAAAAATATTTACAGATATACAAAAAAAAACATTGACATTGAAATCCAGAAAAAAAAACCAAAGAAAACGCTCAAAACTAGGCAATTGAAAGTCAAGCACAACCGCAAATCTTATAATTGAGTTATTTTATATGGAAAAATGGGACACTACATCAGTGATTTAATTTTTTTGAGAAAATTGAAAAATTATATGGTGAGAGCAACACATTAAAAATGCTTGTAAAATTGAGGTAATGGTATTACAAAGTCAGACAAGTGCTTAGTCCTTCAATGATTCGAGTTGCAGATTTAATTTACTTTAAACAAATGATTCAATATGAAAGTATTCACGCCAAATTTTTACATTTTGTGAGATTCTGGTCAGTTCTTATGCAAAGATAAAATTTTATTTTGGTTTCTAAAGCCGAATTTATCAGCGTTATATGCAGAGGGCTTTACATTACATGAATGCAAAACAAAATAGAAGAAGAAATGTGGAAAGCAATGGAGATGCGGTATTATAACAATGTATATATTTATAATGTCAATAAATAATGGATAGTGGTAAACCATAAAAAGTGGGGATGATTCGTAAAAACCGATGGCCGAAAAGTCGAAAAATTCACCCTGATTAAAAAAAATCGAACATGAAATTTTTGAAAATTTGTAGTTCGGATTATAACCGAATAAATCAATAAACAGCGGAATAAATAAATAAATAGCGGTATGTAGAATAAATAAATACATATAAATAAATAGCTACATAAAAATAAATAAATAAATAGCGGTATATAGAATTAAAAAATAAATACACAATTAGCGGTATATATAAATAACAAATAAATAAATAAATAAATAGCGGTATGTAGAAATAAAAAAATAAATAAATAGCGGCATAAATAAATACATAAATAAAAATCTGCGTAAATAAATAATTAACGACGTAAATAGCGGTGTAAATAAAGAAATAAATAAATTAACGGTGGTGTAAATAAATATTTCTTTAGGTTTTCGAAGAAGCGGTTTGCGGTCTTTTTGAAATGCTCCGTTTAGGTCTTTTTGGAGTGGTTTCCCCGTCAATTATATTCTTTGAATTGACGGGGGTAAATGACTTTCTTTTTTATTGATTTATTTTCGTTTTGTTTGGCTATTGCGTCCAATATGTATTGGGGTTCTCTAAGCTCCATACTTCTTTTAAACCGAGAGTCAACTATTACTGGTAGCATACAGTTATTATCAAATGTGACTAATTTATCTTTCATTTTTTTCCCCCAAAAATCGTCATCTCTCTCGATTTTTTCTACGTGTATGCCATTTTCAGTATACACAACAAAATAACAAAATTTTCTTTTTGTAATATGCAATTGCCCTTGGGTTTGAAAATGGAAATGGTCATTTCTATTAAGTTTTAGAGAATTGATCTCTTCATCATCGTATGTGCAAAAAAAAGTTTTAGTTTGGCGTGTTTTCTTAGTTTTGGCTTGGAAATTTAATTCTTCGATATGACTAGGAATATCGAGAGGAGCGACAGTGCGATAGGTAAAAGGTGTTTTCTATTCTACTATGGCGTCTTCGCCAACTAGACCATCCGGAGACGCCCCTAAAAACCCGTATTCCAAATCAATAAATATTCCACAATCTATTACGTCCAAATGATGTTCTTTTCTTAGGATTTTTTTGGCTTTTTCTTCGCCTTCATGTCCATACGCAAATATGTAATCCATATTTTGGGAAGGAGCTTTTGGATAAAGGAGACTTTCAACCGTTTTGCCGCTTTTTGTTGTAGATTTCATTTTACAGACGCGACCGAAATTAGACGCGGTGAGGCGATGTCTTCTCTGATCTGACCATTCTGACGAATTGCCTCGCTGCCTCGTCATCATCTCGATAGCGCTCTGTTTCTCCGGTGTCACCCTCAGCTCTTCTAGTTTTAGTCTCGCCAATTCAGATATGGTTTCGGGTAACATGTCGGGTTTCATGGCATTCTCACCATAATGCGCCTTTCCATCGTCAACCGGGTCGGCATTGGTCGCATTCGAAATATAAACGGGAATAAAGGCCAACGCGCCTTTCTTTTAGATACTTGAAGTACCCGTTAGACTGATCGAAACATTTACCTTGCCGACCATTACATAAAAAGTAGTGTCTGTCCATTTCCCTAATTTGCTGGATAAAATAAACGGGGTCAACGATCCTACGGCCAACCAAAGTATCGCTATTTAACCCAGAATCTTTAAACGAGGGGTAAATTGACCTTATAAAACCTGGAGATTCGGGAGCTCTGGTTGTGATATCATTATTTAATGGTTGCGCGACTTTCTCATGACTAGACATTGACTGCGTGCCCTCCGCTTCATTTAACGTTGACAGGTTTCCCAATTCTTCGTGAATCGTTGACTGAGTGCTCTCCTCTTGATTGAACGTCGACTGGTGATTCTTTTGATTCAACATAAAATCCTCCGTAATTTTTTCATCCCTGAAAAATATATGTATATATTTTTAAATGTAAAGCAACGGTTATCCACCTTTTACGAATTAACTGTACTCTTTTTACAGTTTGGTTTTCTCTCGGGGGTGGGGTAGGGGGTGAGTTATCTGGAAATGGATTTTATCTATCTCGTTTTCGCCGGTTCGAACAACGTACCCTAGTTTTAAGGCGAAGCACTGCGATGCCTAAGGCAAAATTATCTTCGGCGATGTCACATTAGTATCGCGAATGTCAGTCCTTTATATAGATCCCGATTCAATTCGCGCAGTGTTACCTGTTCTTAGCCACGTAATGATAATAAAAGACTATAAATAACAAAATTATCGTTGGGAGAATATGAAGTGTCATACTTAAATCATAATGTTACTTATGATAGTATACATTAGACAGTTTTAGTATACAGGGTGTCCTTTTTTTATTCGAAAATCGATAAAAAGTATGTACAACAATGGCCCCCAGTACTGACAATTCACACTGAAAAATTCCACATTCTAACTGAAACGGTTATTGAAAAAAATAGCTTTTTCTGATAAAAAAGGACACCCTGTATATCATAATGTTACTTATGATAGTATACATTAGACAGTTTTAGTATACAGGGTGTCCTTTTTTTATTCGAAAATCGATAAAAAAAAAATTTATTCGAAAATCGATAAAAAGTATGTACAACAATGGCCCCCAGTACTGACAATTCACACTGAAACATTCCACATTCTAACTGAAACGGTTATTGAAAAAAATAGCTTTTTCTGATAAAAAAGGACACCCTGTATATCTCTCGCCAAATGCTTGTCAAATCGTCGAGAATAGACCAAGGGGCTAACGACCTGCCAAAAGTACACCGAGTACAGAGAGTACAGCCTTTGGTAGTACAAAGTACGCTTACGCTTTTTAATACAGTCAAAGCTATGCTATTTGAAATATCGGTAGTTTTTCGGCAATTATGATTAGAATTCCCGGTTTAATATAACTTCTAGACGTTGTTTAGTAAATATATCGAAAAGAAGACGCAAAAGACACTTACTTTGATAGATTGTTTTCCCATTTCATACGAGAAGCTCTTTTCTTGGCGCGATTTGACGTTGGTTTTTTATTCCGTTGTCTTTCCATGACGACTCTTTACTGGAGTTCTACACTGTAGGAGAACGCGAGATCACGGTACTTTTTTCAGCAAATGTGTTGAAGTAAACCAAAATATGAGGAATGATCAGGAATCCTCAATTCCTCATACTTTCGGCCGAAATTGGAAAAGCCCCTTTTTTGGGGGGGAAATATTTAGGGATTAAAGTAGTACTTTTGTCCATGATTAAATCCGTATTTCTAAATCCGTGCTACGCTGAATGAAAACGCTCGTATTTGAGAAAACACGTATTTTCTGAAATACGGGAAACGCACCTGTATTTCCTTGGTAAATCTGGATTATCTTCGAATGAAATCGCACGAACACGTGTTTGATACACTGGGGGTTTATTTAGTTGGAAATGTAGTTACTAATAAGTAGTGCTCGGATTTTTTTTTTATTCACGAATAAATACTTTTAGCCTTAATTTAAATAGTAATATTTCAAGATGAAATAGCTGAATAAAAGAAAGTGGATACACCTAAAACTTAATAAAAACAATTATTTATTTGAATAAGTAGAATGAGTAGTAGATTAACGAAATCGTTGGTTACATAACAAGTTTATTTCTTCAATACGATGAGGGAAAAAATATCGCAATTTATGATAATGAATAAATAATTCCCAGCACTACTAAAAGGTTGTGGTTTCACATGTTTTAACCTAGGTTTTAACGACACTTTTTAAATTAAAAAATAAATGTAAGTAGAAATATAAAGATATAAACAATACATTTAATTGTTGACGTGATTAAATTAGTAAATTTTGCGAATAGGTTTTTGTAATCGTACGCGAACATTTCAATGTTTAAATTTTTAATTTTTATCTAAAATAAGCCGCGGAAAAGGGGCGGTAACCTGGTAAATTCCCAGTGACGTAAACTACAGATAAGAACTCGAAAGGGCTCAGTTAACTTGGCCTCCCCCCCCCCCCCCCAACGCTGTGTTCAAAAATTAACAAGTTGATTGAAAGGCACCCATTATACACCATTTTGCACCATCCGTAAACCATTACCCACCCCCCATGGTGTTCAGTAAGAAATTGCAATCTCAAAGGGGGGCCAACTTTATCCTAAAACTTGTTAACCAATCAAACGCACCCATAACGCACCATTATGCACCACAGTCGAATCATTACGCACCCTTATCCCTATAGCATTACATCACCGTCTGTTTTCTAAAATTTAGGATAGATCAAAATGTAAAAATTGAGTTATTTCCGTAACTAGTATGGTGCGTAACGATTCGACTGTGGTGCATAATGGTGCGTAATGGGTGCGTTTGAATGGCACCATTTACGATGCCAATGGTGAATGGGGGGGCTGGGGTTAACCTAGCACCCACTTTTTAATTCGACTGTGGTGCATAATGGTGCGTTTGATTGGTTAACAAGTTTTAGGGAAAAATGGAAGTGGGGAGTGGGCTCGGATAAAGTTGCCCCCCCCCCCTTTGAAATTGCAATTTCTTACTGAACACCATGGGTGCGTAATGGTTTACTGATGGTGCAAAATGGGTGCCTTTCAATCAACTTGTTAATTTTTGAACACAGCGTTTGGGGGGGGGGAGGACAAGTTAACTGAGCCACTCGAAAGTAGGATTGGGCTCATTTGAAGAAGTTAGTGCTTAGTGGAACCTAATTCTGAATATAGCTTAATTTTAGTAATGGCCAACGAAAGAATGCTTCTCCTTTTTAGGATTGAGTTTTGTGTTCGTTGACGTATTAATTTTCCTAAGCTAATAAATTGGGAAATTAATAAAGCTAAAGCAGTTTTTAGCATTAAACTGGGATCGATTTGCTTGGAGTTTACAGTAATCACGCGCTACTGCAAAATTAAACGACCGGCCAGCTGCCCTTATCCGAAGGAAGTCGAGAGAGTAGTAAGAACATTCCAAGTGTAGAGGTTTCTGGGGTGTGAAACCCGTTTGGAAGTAAAGAGTGGACTTCCATGAAAACGTCCAAATACGAGTTTCTTAAAAAGCTCCCCGCTGAGAACAAAATCGGGATTTCCTCAAATCCGCATTTCCTACCTTCATGAAAACATAGTCCATGTCTTTAGCCTGTTGTTAGGCCTTCCTAAGCTTTCACGGGTAGGAATGGAAATATTTGGTATTGGCCCGCAGCTTTTAGAGTGTTCGGACAGAGAGGGGGTTTACATGGCCGCGTCGAACTATTCGAAGTAGCACAGCTGCTAATCCTTTTACTCGACGCGATAGAGATGACGGGTTTACAAGGTCGAACTTTGCACGACGGGAAAACCGGGCGATACGTTCTTAGGGGTTTTTTTTTATATTTTCTGGGGTTTTTTTCTACTAAAGTGCACGTGCCTTTATTTGGAAAATTTAAAAGAGCGGAGATGGACGATATTTACAACGGCGTAAGTTTAGTTCAATTGATAAATATTTTCTGGTTTTTAATCCAAATTCAGCAAAGAAATTTGAGACAAATTATTTTAAACTCGAATCGGGTCTTTATGAATAAGCTTCAAAATGAATTACGGGCTAGACGTCTTATCTTTTATAACGAATTAGTCGTTAGAAATAGTACCATCTCTGGGCAATATTTTATTGACAACGCCTATGAACGCAACAAGAGAAGGATGTGGACTAAAACAAGGAGTACCGATTGGTGGGATCGAGTAGTCACTAATCATTTTGACGATGATGATTGGCTCGAAAATTTTTGAATTCGACCAGCGACGTTCTAATATATCGTAGATCTTGTAAGAAGCGATTTAGAGCCAAAGGAAATGTGTGTCCGTAAACCCCTTTCGGTAGACATTCAAGTAGCCATCGCTCTGTACAAATTAGCGTCATGTTCAGAATACCGAGTAGTGGCCAATCAATTTGGAGTGCATAAGAGTACCGTTTACAAATGCCTAAGACGTTTTTGCGACTCTCTTTGCCGCCAGAAAGAAACTTTTATTATACTTCCTGAAATTGAAGAAGCTGAAGACATTTCTTCGCAAATCGAGAGATCCGGAAAAATCCCTCAAATAATAGGATCAATAGATGGATCTCATATCCCAATAACACCACCCACAGAAGGTTACAGGGATTTCATAAATAGAAAATGTTATCCATCTATTGTTTTGCAAGCCGTCGTCGATAACAACATAATGTAAATGTGGATTAGTTTTTGTTGTATTATTAATAAATACCAATTGGCTAACCCTTTTTAATTAGTCATCGGTGTTAACACAAGTAACATAATAAACATAAATATGACACTTCCTATACTTTCAATGCTAATTTTTAATTATAGTCGGTTTTCCCAATGACAATGTAAATCATTAAGTAACTAAGGACTAACAAGCTTCCGTGAAATGTGCAAATTACGCTTACTTTGTCATACTTCTATTATGTTACTTATGGTGTTACTTGAGTGGTTAGTCTTTGAGATAAACGATAATTGTTAATTGTTTTTTTTAAGATTTCGGAACATCAGTGTTAAAATGCCTGGAAGCGCCCACGACGCGACGGTTTTAAAAGAGTCTTCTTTATATAAGAGTGCCGATTATCTTCCAAAAGTAACTACTTGCTAAGCCCAAGGATAGTTGTGGTCATTAATTTATTTTACTAAATTTTTGTAGGGTTTTAAAACTATCGAAGGTATCAAAATCCCTTACATGATACTTGGAGATCCGGCTTACCCCCTTCTACCTTGGCTTCTTAAACCCTACCCAACACCTAACATTTCGCCGGAAGAGGAGTCATTTAACGTTTATCACAGTGCTGTAAGAATGGCGGTAGAGATCGCGTTTGGAAGGTTAAAGGGCAGATGGCGAATGCTATCGAAAAAAATGGACGTGCACTATTCATTTGCCCCGAAAGTAATATTAACATGTTGCATTCTACATAATATTTGCGAAATCGGCAAGGAAAGTTACCAAAGTAATTGGGAAAAAGAACGTTAGTAAGGATTGGGTCTAAGAGCTGCCATTAGGTCGTTGAACATGGTCTGGGTTTGTTCATTTTGTTTTTTAATTAAATTTTCTTCCCATTCTCTTTGCGCCTTCATTTGCTCGTCGTAAAATTTCTGATTGTCTTCGTCAAATTTTTTCATCATATTTTCCAAGCGTTCTGAATTTTGTTGCAGAACACTTGACAGTTCTTCTTTTCTCGACTTATTCGCAGATGCTATAAATATAATATACTACCCTCTTCGTCACTCGACATCTTCAAATAATAACTACAGAAAGAGTGTGGCACTGACCATTCAATGTTTCAGGGTTTTTTTGGGGGGAAATTTACGGAAAAACCTCTACGAAGCGTTCGACAGCGTCTTTATGGCGATTTCGGGTCGCTCCTATTGTAAAAATCTACCTCATGCTGTCGCATCGTTCGGACCCCCAAGAGATCGCTCTTTCTATCGAACTTTTGCGTTTACATAGCGAACCAAAAAAACATCGCTCCCTTTATCGCGTAAAGTGCGACCATGTAAACCCCCTCAGATTGGGGTGGGCTAAAAGTGGTAACCCATTACTTTTAAACTCGTCAGTGGCGGCGCCATTTATACGTGTATTATTGGCGCCAAAATTCTGATGGAAGGGTTTTTGGGGTATTTTATGAAAGGAAAGAGGATATTAGGATAAGGATTAAAGCGCTGATAGCTAAAATACGTGACCAACCCATTTGATTTCCAAACCAAATGTTCGATTGAGCCTTGTCAGAATAAAGTTGGTGGATATATATATATATATATTATCTCGAAACGAATAGTGTTTTTAATAGACCCATAACAAAAGAGGGGCCGCAGACGAGGCTTAAGTGAGACCTGTGGGCGGAACATCCTGTTTATGACGTTTTGAACCACGTGACTGCCATTGAAATAATATTTATAATTTTAAAAATAACTGGTGCTCTTAGCCAACTTGTTAAAATGTTGCTCTCTACATCACGAGATATAATATTCTTCGCGAAATAATAAAAATGCAACATGTTCAAGCTAGACTCCTCCCTTTTATAAAATCAACTATTTAATTCACAAATTGTAATATGATCAAAGGTAATAAATCCCAGTAAGTTCTAAAAAACCAATATCCGCACGGTAATGTTGAAAAAGCACCGCGAAATCGTATTACAGTGATTAAAGTTGTTAAGTACAGAAACGCAGGGAGCGCCACGAAACCCTGGGTGGGGAAGACTTCGACAAAAAAAGAACATAGCCATATCAGAGCACACGTGTGTACGTAATATCAGGAAACTATAGAGGTATACACTTGGAGTGTCTAAGGTTCCATTGGGACGGTGTAACGAAAGCGCGTCGAGAAAAAGGCGGGGCTTAACTACGTCGAGTGTAAGACATAACAAGACATTTCAAATTCGTGGCTCGAGGTTTAGCGCGAAAAGAATGCGTCGCCATGGTAACAAATAGGTGATCTTCGAGCGCAAAAAAAGGCTTACCAGAAAATTGATTTAAAAACCTCAATTTGTTATCGTACTGAAGTTTTATGGGTATTTATAAAGTTATTCGTTAAACAAATGTAGTGATACCTAATTTCAAAAAGAGAAAATCAGGTAAGCTAATATATAATAACTGGGACAAGGCTCAATGAAAAGTTTTGGCAGTGCTACGTCACTGTTTTTTTTCAATAGTTTTTATCGTGGGGAGAAAAATATCACCACAATGGCGGCCATGGCCAAAGCTACGGCCAAACCTCAATTTATTATCTTACTGAAGATTAATAATGTTATCCGCAAAAACAAGTAAAGTGATACCTAATTTTAGGTATTTATATGGTTAAAAAAAGAGAAATCAGGTAAAGCTAATATATAATAACCGGGACTAGGCTTAATGCGAGGCTTAATGAGTCGAAGTTTTCGTCGAATTAGGGTAGCGAGGCGCAACAGTTTATCTTTCGCGCTTTCTACGAGCATCATCACGGCTGCCAAAATCTTCCTTAGACATTCCAAGTGTATACTTATATAATTTCCTGGTAATATATATAAACTAGTAAATTCGGACCGCAAAGAGTTTCGCGCAAGGGATAGAAATATTACCAAAGGGACAAGAACTAATTCGGGGAAAACATGGCACCCGGAACTAAAGGTCGCCGATAAGAAATGGCCTATATTGGGCGATTCATGAAAAAAAAAACTGCGGGAAATCGGAATTATTATGCAAAAAAGACTTTGAATTTGTTGAAAGGTTATGGGAAACAATATTAATTTCAAATAGAACCAACTTGAGATGTAAAATATTTTATGCGTACAAATTTATTTTAAATAAGTTTTAATTATGACTTATGAGTAACACCATAAGTTAATGATACCTCTAAGTACACAAATAAGCCCTTTCAAGGAGGAATCTTTGTCCAGAAAATGTGATGTCAAATCTTGTCCCTCCGATTCCCGCAAAAATGAAAGATTTGAAAAATATCTCTGACCCAGCGCCGCTGTGCGGTCGAGAATGAAACTATATTGGGAGGGGCTACTTTTACTAGTCGTACCTTAGTGGGGGTGCCTTAGCGGTGTGGAGGGGGAGAGGGAGAGGGAGAGAGTTCATTCGTTATAATTTCAGTCACATGAGAGAAATAAACCAATAGCAAAAAAAACGTTTTTCTGCCTCTGCGGGGGGGAACGAATTTCCTAAGGGAATATCGAAATTTACCTCTTTTGGGGAAGTTCAAGCTAGCCTTGCACCAAACAGGATTAAAGAAACGTAAGCTTCGGCAGTTCCAAGTGTATGTTAAGGCTACTTTGATACGCAGTACGGAGATACATAGGTCGATTTGGACAAGCATTTCCGCCATAGGCAGCATAGCCATTTGTGTACTTAGAGGTATCATTAACTTATGGTAACACTTATTAAAACTTATTTCCTACGTAAACGTTTTTTAAGTTTAATCGCTAAGTTTGAAATTCTGTTTGATAAACATTAATTAACTTCAGTGAAATTTGTAAACTTTTATTTATTATTTAAATTTATTATGTCTTCCAACACATTAAAATTTCGTGAGTGACTGATTTTTCTCGATTTGAACTAGACCTAGGGTACGTTCAGTAGAGCTCATCGACTAAAAAGCGCTGTTTCTTTAAAACTGTAACCGCTGAGCTCTGTCGTCATAATGACGTAGAAATTTGTTGAACGGGTATTGTTTAGTAATCGATTCTTTTTAAAATGGCGGCAAATAATTTTTCCGGGCAAGAAAATCGAAAAAAACGAAAACTTCTGTATTTGATCGTAAATGAACTTGTTACCGATGAAATAATTGAAAATGGTGGTGTTAATATTTGTTACACTCCTAACTATTCTAAAAAAACTAAAAATTGCGCCGCATTAATTGCAACAACATTCACTAATTCTAAGCCTCGGTCTAGACCTGTAAGAATAACAGACTATGTGGAAAGTGTAGTACCATATTATACAGAAAAAGATTTTAAATCTCATTTTCGAATGAGCAGGACCGCTGTTGATGAATAAAAGTAAACAAAACTAATTTCAATTTGTGCATTAGGAATTAATCAATATTTATGGAGGAGCTGTTGCTAATGAAAAAATGTGCGTTGCCATACCAATAGAGAAACGGGTGTTAGGTTCGTTGTGGCTTCTGTCAACACCTGAGTCATTCAGGAGCATTGGAGATCGTTTCGATCTATCAAAGGGAAACGCACATTATGTGTTCATTGAATTCGTTCGAATAGTGTCAAAATTAACACAACAATACATTACATGGCCTACTACAGAAAAAATGAACCAAACAATGACAGTCTGTGAAACAAAATATGGTTTCCCTATGACAGTTGGTGCAGTTGATGGCTGTCACATCGACATAAAGGAGCCAAATGAAGATAAAAATGCGTACTATAATCGTAAGAAGAGAACATCGATATTATTACAAGGTAATTTAATTTGGATGTGAACTTTTGTTAAAAATATTATAAATATTTATTTTTCATAGGCATTTGTAATGAAACATTAATATTCATTGATTGTTGCTGTGGATGGCCTGGTTCTGTCCACGATGCGAGAATGTGGCGTTTGAGTGCGATTTACCAGTTCCTCAAAAATGGCTTAAGGAGTGATGATAATGGGCACATTCTGGGTGACAGCGCGTACCCGCTAGACAAATTCGTAATGACTCCTTTCAAAGAAAATGGACATCGTACAATTCAGGAAAGAGCGTACAATACTTGCCATAGTTCAGCTCGCCAGATGATAGAAAGGGCATTTGCGTTGTTAAAGGGCCGTTTCCGCAGACTAAAATACTTAGACATGTCTTTAGTAGCTGAAATTTCAGAAGTGATTATGACTGCATGCATTTTGCATAATTTTATTTTGAGGCACGATGGAGATGATGATGTGGGTGATTATATAGATGAAAATTTTGAACATGTAACAGCTGAAATAATGGAAGAGGCTGATAATACTAATTCAGAAGCTGCAAAGATGAAAAGAAATGATATTGCAAGAAATATAAGGCTTCCCAGACAATTGCAAGACATTTAAAGCTGTCTTAACACCTATGTAAAATTTGGTTATGCATTTGCGAAATAAATTTTATTATTTCTTGAAGTTATTTGAGCTTTGTTAAAAATTACTTAATAAAGATAGTTATCATTTCTACATTTTCATTAACGAATCAACCATTTTAGACAAAACTTCATTTTTTTTATCTAATCTTTTCAAAAGTTCATTTTGAAAAGTTTGGGTTTGTATACCAATTGTTTTTGCTTGTTCTAAGCAAAATCTTGCAAAACTTTCGTCTAAAAAATAAAACAAAATTAATTATAACGTAGTTCCTTTCTACATCCATGATAAAATTAACCACGTGAAAGCATGCCCTATGACAGTAAACAATAACAAACGCCAAGGCTTAAAGATATACGATGGATTACATTAAAAAGACAAGTGTTATAATTAATATATCAAACAATAGAATACCTCTTAATATCCTTGCGTGATCTCCGGGTCTCACGGCAATCATATAACAATTTTTATCATTGTCAAGGAGCGCTACTTCAATTAACTGCTCTTCAGAAGAAGTCGCCATTTTCTTAGATTGGCTACGCGTTTTACGTCACACTAACTAAAAAACCGACTCTTCGAGCCGATGACTTGATGGCTCATCGATGAGCCATCGTGACGTCAAACTGGAAACGCAAAAAAGCGTACAGTGAAAAATCGATGTCAGCGCTTACTCATCGGTGTCAGCGCTGAGCTCTGCTGAACGTACCCCTATTGAATCGGCGTGTTTTACCGAAGAATCTCAATCTGTCTTACGCGCTACAAAGATAGGTTCGCGTAAAAGTAAGCATTATCTCTTCTGGCGTAGGCACTAAACAAAACGCTGAACAGAATCCTTTACAACCGCGAAGTCCGAGAAAAGGGTCGACAGTCGCTACAATAGAGGGGCCACGAGGGGGAAGTAAAAAGAATGTTTTAATCCTGTTTTTTTGTCCAAGAGGGGGGGAACTTTAGGCCTAAAATATATGTAAAGAAGAGCAACGGGTCACCCTGGAGCGATATTGTAGGTCTAAGCAATATACGGCTATGTCGTATCCTTCCTCGTGCCTTTCCACCCCTTACCAGGTGACGCACGGCAAGACCTCATCCCATAGAGTTTCTATAGGAGGAAAACGTTTTTCACAATCATTCTATCTGGTTATATTAAATGCGACTAAAAGTTGAAAATATTATAATAATAAAACAAAAGTATTATTGTATTATTAAGTTAATTTATTTTTATAAATACGAATCAAAGGAATAATTAAAGAATTCTGTGTATTTTTTCGTCATTTTATAAATTTAAATATATCGGTTTTGTAGATGGCGTAGTAAGATTGGAACGCCCGCGAAAGGTGTAACGGTCAGCGCCATCTGTTGATTTTCATTGGTACTAATAGTCTAAAATGCTTCCCCTTAATTTAAAACTTTGTCGCTTTCACTTTGTGAAAGTTTCAAATTCCCACATATTACGACGTCACGCAGTCTCATGCGCAACGGTGATGCGCGTTAGTGTACGAGCTTCTCCCTACCGTCGAGTTAACGTCGCCCCCTTTCTAAATATCTCTCCCCTTGACCCCTTCCTTCTTTCTCTATGATAAGACTGTACGAAATTCATCTTTATAATTAGGCGGTAGCGCCATATATATTTTGTAAAGTTATATGGCTAAAAATAAATAATTATTAGCTAACTCACCGTAACTTGAGTTAAAAAGGATCGTGTTGACAGAATAAAATTATTTTTAAACAACTTCAAAGGTTTGTTTGTTAAGAGTAATCATACATTTCAATTTCGCATCAGATTCGCGAAAAAATATAGTTTCCACCACTAGAGACAGATGCCACCACGGTAGAACGATAAAGTTGATAAAGTCTCCTTATTGAAGGGGGTCTAGGCTATTTCGGTGTGGGCACTTTCGCTGCCGGCTATTTCGGTGTAGCTGTTACGGCTGTTTCGGTGCGTAGGTCGTTTCGGTGCAAATAAATAAATAATAATTATAATAAATAAAAATGCATAATAATGAATAAAAATATAAAACTTATTGTATACATTTAAAAATCAAAATTATGAGCAACCCCTTTTAAATAGGACATTGCGTCGTGTACGTCGTAACAGGTGGCAAGATTTTGAAGTCTTTCTTTTGACGCCTTGTATTCCTTTCTAATTGTGACTCGTTCCCGACGATTTATTTTTGCCAGGCAAGCGCTTCTTTTTTAAGTTTTCTTAAAAACTTCCATATATTTGGGTGGGTGGCACAAATATGCGATGATAAACCACGATGCCAGGCTTCCGCAGCATTGTTTGTCTTGTCTATTCCTCGTACCACTGCATCGTAATGATTCCACATGCTTTGAACTTCATTTCTTCATAGGCAAACTTGGCTTCAACTTGTGAGACTGATGCCAAATGCGAATGTCCGTTAATTTGTTTGACTACATTGCCACCCACAGTATGCACTCTGGCTTTACACACTTCTTTCCGGTGACATTGCCAATACGTCTTGCCTCCAGTAGCCCCGCCAAGAATTTTCTGCACATAGGCATAGCCTGATTTAGAGGCCCCATCTATAATGTTTATTTCAAAAATTTCCTGACTTTTAACGATTGTTTTTAAATTTTGACATGATTTCTAAAAGTTTCCCCTGCAATGGATTTTTTTAAAGGCATTTTAATCAAGGAATGACATTCGTCGATTAGATTTTTCCGAGGGGCAGGTCACTTCCATTTTGGCTGCGTCTTAATCATAGTAAAATGATTAAATCAGGGTAATCGTGATTAAATCAGGGTGATCGTCATTAAATCAGGGTAATCGTGATTAAATCAGGGTGGTCGTCATTAAACGAGGGTAATCAAGATTAAATCAGGGTAATCAAGATTAAAAAATCTAATCTAGATTTAATCAATCTGATGTGTTTGTTCTTGTTAATTAAATTTTACATATGAAGTTTTAAGTAAGAGTACCGAACATGTCGGCAGCCGGTAGACCACTGTTTAGGTGGTCATAAAACTAGAGCTCCCTCAGCTTCCCCACCCAGTGGCGCCCCCTGGCTATTATAGTTCATAACATCACCTCTTTTTTAAATAGACTGATTATAGTGTATTTTAACTACATAAACGATTAAACATTTCAGTTCATAAATTAAGTCTTTTAATTGATTTACGTCTTCGACTGGATCTTCGTACGTGTGGTCTGTGTCTACTCGACTGAGGCTCTTTGTCGAAATCTTGTCTAATAAGTATCCTTGATCGGGCTCCTTCTGATGATGTGGCTACACTAGGAATAGAGATGCTTGTGGTAGGCTGTTGCTCTGGTCTCGAGTCTTGTCGTGGTAATAAGATAGGATTGCGACTCGGTGATCGACTTGGTGATGATTTGCTACTCCAGCTTGGAGATTCATTGTCAGGACTCAGGATTGGTGGTTGCTGATGACTCTGGATCGGTGGTTGTTGATGACTCTGGATCGGTGGTTGTTGATGACTCTGGATCAGTGGTTGTAATACTGATCTGTACCCTGCATCTGGATTTGGATTCATTTTACTGGCTCCAGTTGTTTATGTCTCAGACACGGTTGGTTTTAATAACTTCTCACTCCTTAGTCTCAATTGGTTCTGATGTTTTCTAATAATACCTCTCCCAATATCGATCACATACATAATATTTCCGATAGATTTTTTACAGTTCCCTCTATCCAATTTTCTCCCTTACCATAGTTTTTTACAAAGACTTTTTGATTAGGATGAAACTTATAGGTAACATCACTAATTTTTACTAATGGTTTTATCGCTATTATTATTTACTTCTAGATAGCATTTCAATTATAGGTTTATCGATGTTGATATTCTCATTACCTCTCTCCTCTTTAAAGTTCGTTGGATAGACCATGTCAAGTTTGGTGCGGATTTCTCTTCCAAACATGATTTCCGCTGGAGATTTACCACTAATTTGCGGAGTGCGGCGATAGTTTATGAGAAATCTTGCTAGTCTTACGTCGAGAGATCCATTTGAGAATTTTTTTAAACCTTCGTCAATGACATCAATGGCAGAGTTAGAAGTACCATCTATTTTTTTTTAATGATGTCTTCACGGTACGCACCACCCTTTCAGCCTGACCATTTGAAGCAGGGTGATACGGTGCAATGGTCAAATACTTGAAACCGTTATTCTGCGTGAAGATTTGGAACTCGTTACTTGTGAAACAAGTGGCATTATCACTCACCATGGTCTTCATAATTCCATAACGTGCCAAATTTTGTCGTAAGAATGTGATGACTACGGCTGAACTGGTTGTTGAAGAGACTCCGATTTCCATCCATTTCGAGGTAGAGTCCACTAATATTAATAAATATTTCCCATTTACCGGTCCGGCAAAGCCTACATGGACACGAGTCCACGGTTGGATCTCCTCGGGCCACTTCAAGTATTCAGCCTTTGGCATGGTTGCATTTTGCTGACAACTTGAACGTGCTCTAATTCTGTCCTCAATGTTGGTGTTCAATTCTGGCCACCAAACCTTACTCCTGGCTAATCGCTTTGTTTGCACCATTCCCTGGTGTGAACTATGCAGTTCATCCAGAATAACTTCTTAGCAAGTTTTCGGTATGACACCCGATCGGTAGCTAATAAGACTCCTTCATGAATAGTCAAGTCATATCTTCTCTTCCAGTATGGCTTGAAATGTTCTTCTAATTTGTTTGGCCACCCTTGTTGAACAAATTTGTAGATTTGCTTAAAAATATGGTCTTTTGCTGTTCCTTCAGCTACTTGTATCGAGTCGAGAGGTCCTTGATTAGGTTGGCTAATTGCGAAGACATACTCGGATGGTATTGGTGGTGTTATTGGTTTTGATAATAAAGGTAAACGACTTAGTCCATCGGCGTTAGAATGATTTATACCTTTCTTATATCTAATTTCATAGCTGTGCGCTCCTAATGTTAACCATTCTTATTTGCAATATACATCAATAGTTTACCTTCAGCTGTCGACCATTCTTTCCCCAGTCTCTTTGCAGATGACACAAAACTTATCAAAATTCTTAGTACAAACACATCTAACGCCGAGTTACAACAGGATCTCTCTAAAGTTGAATCTTGGCAAAAAATTCCGGTTTATCCTTCAACACCTCAAAATCCAATGTGTCTTGAAAAAGACTGTTTGTAATAGCTTAGTAGTCTTGAAAAAGGAAATGCGCGACTTTTGACGGGTTGCGTTATCCTTTTGTGGGGTGCTGTGTTTGTTGCTTATCGGTGTAACACAGTGTGTTGTAGCTTCTCACTGACACCACGGCAAACAGGTGTCAGGTGCACCTTTCTGCCTAGCATGTAGTATTTCAGTCGATTCAAAAGATCAAGTTTTTAAGGGAAAAATCTGGAATCGCGGTCATTCATTCTAACCCTCTTGAAATTGGCAAAGAAACCTGCTTTCTAAATAAGCATTTTTAGAAGGCCTAAATGTAAAAATCTTACGAACTGAAAGTTTATTTCGATTTTGGAGGCCCAATCATAGGCACCTTTTTAAAAAAATGAAGGCCCCCAAGTAGGCCTAGACCTTTTCAACGTAGGCACGTGCCTACTTGTGCCTATTGCTGGCGGGGAGCCTGCTTGTCTCCTAGTTTCCTTTCTTTAACGTATTCATGGTTATCGATTACTAACTTTACACCTCCACGCTTACATTTAAGGAACATTGCCATAGCTAAAATAAATTGAAATTGGAGAATCTCGATATTTATATATTCTACTATTTACTTATTTTTTTAAATTTACTATTTACTTATTTTATTTTAATAGCCTACGCTATCTCGATATTTACATAACGCAAAAATGTTTACTTTTTAATTTTTCATTTCATCTCGATATTTATATTGCGTTATTTATTTTTACGCACCGAAATGGCCTACGCACCGAAATGGCCTACGCACCGAAATGGCCGGCACCGAAATGACCGCACCGAAACATCCCGCACCGAAATAGCCTGATCCCTATTGAAGGAAATTGGTCCCGCGCCAGCCAGATTTAGTTGTACCTCTATTTATTCCCAGCTCAATGTTCGAATACTGAAAGCTTTCCCATTGACGGTTTTGTTACGAAGCGTTTACCCTTTTCCGGCACGTGACCTCAGAAAAATCGGGCTCCATCGGTTGCGGTAAGGCGCAAACCATGGAGCGAATTTTTTCTGATTTCCAGCGGGAAGTGGGTAAACGCTATCGGAAACGCACCAGAGAGTGATTTCGAATCTAGGGTACGAGTTTAAATTATCTTTGCTCCTACCCCCCTAGAGATAGAAACATAGAGATAGAAAAGAAATAGAGGGAAGATTACCGCGTTTTTGAACGAGAAAATTCATCCCCCCCCCCACGCATGTATGAAAGCGGAGATGGGCAGAATTTGCAACGCCATCCATCCTTCCTTTGTTTACATCAAATGAGAGTTGATTAAATTCCAAAAGGCATAATGTATTTCATTTCACCGCGCGTCGATGGTGCCACGTAATCTGCACATCTCATGGCTTCCTACATTGGCGAAAAGGGGGTCAGCACTCGCGGTCAACTTGGACAGATACAATAGTGCCTCTATTTCTTTTCTATCTCAATGGATAGAAAGAAACCCCTGCGCCTAAAGTTATGGAGCTACTAAAAAGCATACCAGCATACTTTGCATACCAGTTAGCCAAGATATAAGCGAACTTAGCTAATATTCAAAATGCGTTTCATGTTGTGTTTTCAATATTTAACTATTATAGATTATTTTTATTGATTAAAAATTAAGTTTACCTTACTTGTATTAGGGTTTATTATGATTTCCGCTAATGTTAAATTTAATGAATATCGTTTTCACAAGGCTAAGGCAATATTCGAAATCGCACAACAACAAACCGTCGCGTGGAATTCGACTCAAAGCGATCCCAGCCAATGTTAACTTTAATTCATATCATTTTCACAAGGTTAAGGCAATATTCGAAATCGCATACCAACAAGCCGTCGCGTGGAATTCGTTTCATATGCCCCGATCGCACTAGAGCTTAAAACCGGGCCAGTTTAGGTCGGTTTGAATACCAGTTTTGACCGCCGACCTGGTACGCTTATAGCCAAAGCTACACGTAATTTAAAATTATGACAAGAATTTTGAAAATGCTAAAATGTATTAAAAAAAGGTTGTTAATCATGTTTACTATACACGCAGTAATATTATTTGACATTATTTAGAATTTTATTCTTATTATTATTGAAAATACGAGCAATTTTACTTCCCCACCTTGTCGTTTTGAAAGCGATTCTAAGCGAACCGACTTGGACGAGTTGCTTTCCGATTCCTAACCAACATGTACGAAGCTATCTCTCACGCTGGTTTTGAAAACTAGATATCCGATTTTAGGGGTAAGTGTGAACCTGGCTAAAGTGATCCTAGCCGTTGATTGTAGCGAAAGCGATTTATCTTCGCCGGAAGACCTCGTTTTAAGTGGAAGTGTTCAGACGGATTCCATTTGAAATAATTAATTTTCGTTCGTCTTCGATTCTATTGCCATCGAAGGTAGTGAAACCTCACTGCTCAAAAGTGATTGATCTGGTAGACCTCGATATTGTCTGAACAAGAAGTTTTTCTCAGGAGGATCAAAGTGGATGCGTAGTCTTCATCTTCCTAGGTTTTCCATTGCCTTGGATTCTAGTCATGTAATTTACCTTAGTTTTCCGATTAAATCTGGCCAAAAGAAGTTCCATTCCAACCTAACGTGGTATAGTTTGAAGATAAAGTTGATTTTGTTATCATTTTACAGAGAACGACCGACTAAACCATGCCTTTTTTCAGGTTGGTGCGCCTTAAACCGCGAGTGGGCTGAATGATATCTTTGGAGAGATGCTTGAGAGGTGCTTCGGGGATAAATGTCACGAACTTTCTAAAATTTAAAATTTCATTTCGAGATGAGGAGTTATTCTCCTGTCTACAAAAGAGTCTTATAATGGAGCGAGCGTGGCTATAGGTTTGATGTTGCATACATGTTCAAACTTTGTTAGCCATTCAGTTACATCCTCATCATGCGTACCTCGGAACATCGGTGGAGATAACGTACTGCCTCGTTTCATGGTAGTGTTGAGGGCAGCTATCACGGCTTGTAATTCAGCAGTCATGGTATCGTCGTCATGCTTTTTGAGTGTCCTTTCGTCAATTAGTTGAGGGTGGAGACTGGCTTGTTCCTGGCTTCGAGTAACAGGAACGTTAAATTTTAAGAAGGTGTAGTGTATGACATCATAGACTCTTTAGATAGACACCGCTAGGTGGCGCATATAGTAGAGGCAGTCAAGGAGATAGATAGGAAACTAGAAGTTAGTTAGTTAGAGTCCGGTACTACGACACAAACGTCATGCATCATTTCATAATATGTATATATTCATCAATGTAATAAATCAGTTATATCCATATACGTTAAAGCTCATTCCGTAAATATACAAGAATCAATACACAAAAATGGCGACGGGGATAAAGGAAACAAGCTTTTCCACGGAAGAGGTAGTGCAATAACAAAACATCAAGGAAGGTAACAAGGCATTGGATATCAAGCGAGAAATAGGCTTTGGCTTAGGTGACAGGCAACGTAACGAAACGTCGAGAAGAAAAGGACGCCATTTTCGAATATTCTAGAAGAAATTCACTGCGCAGATCCGCAACTCGTAAGCCTCGCCGGGACGCCATATTGCTTTTTCAAGCTCAGAATTTAAGCCTAACCAACCTGACATCATGCCAACTTACGGACATTTAGAGAAATATAACTCACATGAAGAATCATGGATATCATATACGGAACGGATGGAACAGTATTTTATTGCAAATGAAATAGATGAACCACGTAGAAGAAAAGCGATCCTACTATCTTGTGTTGGAGCAGAGACATATGGCATTTTAAGGAATACTCTCTTGCCAGAAAAACCTATCGATAAGACTTTTGATGAATTAGTAGAGATACTGAAGAAACGTTTTAACCCTGTACCATCAGAAGCAGCTCAGAGACTCAAGTTTAGAAACAGACAACGTCAAGCCAATGAAACATTAACCATCTATGTTGCGGAACTACGAAAGTTATTTGAATATTGTAATTACGGAACAGAATTAGACAAGATGATAAGAGACATGGTCGTTGCCGGTATCCAGGATGAACGTACCCAGATCCGATTATTGGAGGAAGAAGCATTAACGCTTGACAAAGCATTAACCATAGCTCAGGCAATGGAAGCTGCCACAAGGGATTCTAGAGAAATGAATGCAGCTAATGGTGGAGGAAATAACAAAGAGAACATCAATAAGATTTATGGCCGATCGCATACCTATCGAAATAGGCAAACGAGATCGCATCACGATAGGAATGAGATTCCACAGCCACGTACAAATAGATTTCAACAGCGGAATTCAGCAGAGAACAATCAGTGTAACAGATGTAACAGATCACGGTTCATCTGCATGTCCATACTTGCAATCCATATGCAGACATTGTCAAAAGAAAGGACATTTAGAACGTGCTTGCTTTCAAAAAGGAAACTCTAATGCTGGACGAGCAAGATCTCGAAGTATCAGACAACGTGGTTACCAAAGAAGAGCACCGCAGCGAGGAGGAAATAGTCACGCTAGCACTCATTCCATGGCACCCAGTGAAGACATTGTGTCTGATTACCAATTGTACCATATTATTACAGACAAGACAACTCCTATGGTGGAAGACTCAACTGAGGAGGAAAATGAGGATAACAATAATGCCAATAGCCGTCAAACTCAAGCATTTACTGACGAACACCATGAAAGAGTGAATGTAGTCGTACGTGCACTCTTAGAAAAAAGGTTCCAAACCAAGTCCAAAATTGCACACAGTGTGCCAACGTAGGACGATATGTACAAATTTGTTCAATTTGGGAACCAGTAATCCAAAGTTTTCTCTCTACACGATTTTGGGTAAAATTGTGTTCAATCGTTTTCAGAAGCGTCCAATATACGCGGCTGAGAGTTAACCCCCGTCATTACCCCTACGCTCGAAATGTATTGTCTGATTTCTCAAGACAACTGTTTTTTAGAGGAGAAAGTATAGGGACCGCATGGGAGGTGTTTTACAGTTTCTCTGTGTCGTAGAAAGGTTGACAATTTAACACCTAGCGCCACGTAGTATTCGCGGCAGGAACTAAAAGAGTTGTACTTCTCTGCCATCTATCTTTGGTTTCTAGAACTTGAAATGGGTTAATATAGCTATAGCTGATATAGTCTTTGAGACCATCCTACCGGCGCGGCGTCGGGAGCGGTTTTTTTTACGAAAAACTCCTTCCGCGACTACTTGATGGCGCTGATGCTTGGGCAACCTTTTCTCCGCAGAACACGCCATTCTTTGAAGCCATAGCTACTATAGTCTTTGGTTTGCTAATATAAACGGGGTTTTGACCCAAATTGTTTAAAATTTATAAAAATAATATATGGTGAGTGAGGGTAAGAATAGACATGGCGAAGTTTGGACACTTTTGAAAAATATTTAATTGAAAATTTATTCTTTGATGCCAAAGCGCAAAATTGGTCTCATTTTGAAGCCTTAAACATACCCTAAAACATGCAATTTATTACTAAATATTTACACCGTGACAGATTATACAGCAAGTCTTGAAATAAAACAACTAAAATTATCGAAAAAAATGTCTTGAAATTTCATTGGAAATTTCGTTTTGTGGCTTAGGAAATAAGATATAGCATGCAAACATGAAATGGTGAGATAAAAATAAATTGTTTAAGTATTATTTTAAGCAATTTGTCGTTTTTCTAGTACACGAAATTTATAATTTAATGAAGGTTTTGCCGTTTTTATAAGCATTTAAATTAACTAGTGCAAAGTTTAAGATTGGACAGCCTACTTTGTTATCAATCACATGTCGATTGTATTCAATTTTAAACGAGGTAGGATTTAGTTTAAAGTCTTTCCTTGAAAGGAAACTTTAAAAACAAGTTTTCATATTAAAATTTCCCGGTAAAGCAGACGGCTGACTGCGTACGGCTGTGAGGTTGGAGCAGGGAGTAGGTTGGAGCTCTACGAAACACGTAGCTATAAGGCTGCCTCGCTTACATTGCTACATTTACAAAGTTGTAAATATAAAGTATCGTAATTTAAATATAACTTGACAAACATTAACTGAAATTAAATTTTAGGTTTTATGCGTCATCTATTATTTTGAAAATCTCGAAATTACGATTGATAACGTTGGCTATTTTTTTTAAATTGTCTCCATATCTTAATTAGGTTTCAATATATTTAGTATAATGTTAATTTTTAACACTCTTCAAAACATAATCGTTTAAATATTTCCAAATTAATAGGTCGAAACGTTCATTACCTTTTTCTTGATATCTTTACAGAGCGATTTCGTTATGTAGTTTTTACATTAGACTTAAAATAGAGTGAATATTGGTCCTTTAAATAGCGCCATCTATTATAGAATCGATGTGATTTTCAAACATTTTATCGTATGTTTTTTAAAATTCATTTTAAATTATTACTTTCTAAAAATATAAACATCCGTATCTATAACTATAAGTCTTGAAGCCTAGAGTAAACCATTCACATAGAGTGTAAGAATCAGCGAAACTTGTTAACACTGTTCGTATGCAACGTCTTGATTCCGAGGCGTGGAAAAAAACAAGTTGGCCTAAAGGTAATGTACAATATGTAGATAAAAAAGTAAGTTTATACTCATCGCTCTTCGGACTATATTTATTCACGCCTCGAAAACAAGTTGCCCCTTTAGAATGGATGTTTCATGCGCTTCCATAGGGCTTTCCACTCTATGCGAATGGGTTACTCTATGTCTTGAAGCTAGTTTGTCCTTTTATGTATGCGTGTATGGGTGTATGTGGGTGTGGGTGTATGCGTGGATATATGTAAATTCATCTTTATAATTAGGTGGTAGCGCCATCTATATTTTGTAAAGTTATATGGCTAAAAATAAACAATTATTAGCTAACTCACCGTAACTTGAGTTAAAAAGGATCGTGTTGACAGAATAAAATTATTTTTAAACAACTTCAAAGATTTGTTTGTTACGAGTAATCATACATTTCAATTTCACATCAGATACGCGAAAAAACACCATTGAAATATAGTTGCCACCACAGATGCTGCCACGGTAGAACGATAAAGTTGATAAAGCCTCCTTATTGAACGAAATTGGTCCTGCGCCAGCCAGATTTAGTTGTACCTCTATTTATTCCCAACTCAATGATTTTGACGGTCCTTCTCACAGAAGGTGACGTAACCTCTTCTCGCGAGTTCTCTTAAGAAGAGTGAGCATTCTCACTTGGTCAAAAAGGGGAATAAAAATGGAAGTTAATATTCTAATCAGTTTACTTGATTCTGAAGAAAATAAACAATATGATATTTTTGTGAACGAAAATGAATTTCAGATAATATAGAATGGTTAGTTAATTTCCGATGAAATTAAATTATAAATAAAATGTTTTCTTCGTTCATATATTGTCGTGTAATCGTGTAAAAATAACATTTATTGTTTACAACGTTCGTGGCATTCTAGTATGCCGCCATCTTTAGAATATTATTTTTACATGATTTGACGCGGTTTAGCAAGTTGTCACGGGGAGAAAAATTCCCACGAAGAACTCTTCTCAAGAGAAGAATCCTTCTCAGAAATTTGACGCTCCTGTGAGAAGGACCGTCAAAATTTAGAGAAGTGAGAATTCTCACTATCAAGGGAAGTATTCTTAGAAATTTATAATTAATAATGAGGTCATATGCTATCACGTAGCATAGTTGGAATTTTTCCACCACGGAGGCGACCGGTAAGCCAAATTTTATTTTCTGGCTCATGGACTACTTGGTACACGATTTGAAAACCGTTGACTTAGAACAAGGTCTCAACATCAATGCTAGCACTAAACTACACTGGGTCTGGGCTTGTGATCAGTGTACTACGAAACTGCTACCGCTGTTTGGCTACATATCCGCCCTGGAAAAGTCTTGTGCATCCCTCACTGCCCGGGTAACGACCTTAGAACGTACCAGTGTTCCATCCCAGCTTGTCAGTGATACTGGTCCCTTCCCAGCCACCACACTTGCTGCCTTTACGAAGGCGCTCCCAAATGGGTCAGATGTTCCTAAATCAGGCGCTGCAGGGGTATAGTTACCAGTGTAAACCCTACCGCTGTTTCGCCTATCACCCTGGATTCTCCAAAAATCGATGACTCATCTTCCCGCAACTCGGACGTCCATGATGCTTCTGAAATCCAGTCATGGGCTGCCATGACCTCCACTTCCAAGCAACCAGCTCCGACGCTCCCACCGTGGAAACGGGTCGTGGATAAACGGTCTACCAAATCGAAAGCTAAGGGTGCCCTCTCCAGACTGGTTGTCGGCACCTCTACTGGGGCATCCGGGCCCAGTCTACTAGCCGCTGACCCTAGGGTTACGATCTTCCTTTCGCGGCTGCACCCCTCAATTGAGAACCAGGATCTGCTGACTCACCTCTCTAAACATGGCGTCCACCCTTTTGCTCCTGTGAGAAGGACCGTCAAAATTTAGAGAAGTGAGAATTCTCACTATCAAGGGAAGTATTCTTAGAAATTTATAATTAATAATGAGGTCATATGCTATCACGTAGCATAGTTGGAATTTTTCCACCACGGAGGCGACCGGTAAGCCAAATTTTATTTTCTGGCTCATGGACTACTTGGTACACGATTTGAAAACCGTTGACTTAGAACAAGGTCTCAACATCAATGCTAGCACTAAACTACACTGGGTCTGGGCTTGTGATCAGTGTACTACGAAACTGCTACCGCTGTTTGGCTACATATCCGCCCTGGAAAAGTCTTGTGCATCCCTCACTGCCCGGGTAACGACCTTAGAACGTACCAGTGTTCCATCCCAGCTTGTCAGTGATACTGGTCCCTTCCCAGCCACCACACTTGCTGCCTTTACGAAGGCGCTCCCAAATGGGTCAGATGTTCCTAAATCAGGCGCTGCAGGGGTATAGTTACCAGTGTAAACCCTACCGCTGTTTCGCCTATCACCCTGGATTCTCCAAAAATCGATGACTCATCTTCCCGCAACTCGGACGTCCATGATGCTTCTGAAATCCAGTCATGGGCTGCCATGACCTCCACTTCCAAGCAACCAGCTCCGACGCTCCCACCGTGGAAACGGGTCGTGGATAAACGGTCTACCAAATCGAAAGCTAAGGGTGCCCTCTCCAGACTGGTTGTCGGCACCTCTACTGGGGCATCCGGGCCCAGTCTACTAGCCGCTGACCCTAGGGTTACGATCTTCCTTTCGCGGCTGCACCCCTCAATTGAGAACCAGGATCTGCTGACTCACCTCTCTAAACATGGCGTCCACCCTTTTTCAATACGCACATCGATACAAAATCGGTTTCTTTGATGTGGCGGAAGCCCACCTACAGTGGGTTCTGGATGGCTTTCTTTGGCCTCCTGTCGTTTACTTCGATGTGGCCAAACGCTCCGCTGTCTAATATCCATTCTCCAGCGCCAGGGTCGTAAGCACTGACGGAGCGACCCGTTGCCTTACTGCCGAGGACGTGCACACGATCCAAATATCACACGTCCATGAAGCAGCTCGGCTGCCCCATGGCAAAACCTTTTAACCACCAAATCAGTATTACTAAGACATGTACAAAAGTACTGTAAAAGTTTCAGGTAAAAGTTATAAATATTTAACTATTTATGACTTAAAAAATGGTTTTGGATTTTATAATTTTCGCATTAAAAACCACGTTAAAATCTTATAACTTAGGTTTTGAAAAAGTCAAATATCTCAAAATTACGATCGTGTTGGTTAAAAGGTTTTGCCATGGGACAGCAGAGTTACCGAGGACATGGTCCAGAAGCACCTAGAAACCCTCGGCGTTGTCCCCGTCAAAGTTTAGATGGCCCCTACTAACAGCTGGTTTTACCGCTTTCCTTTCAAACCCAGTGTGTCGACCTTGCCCTCGACCCGTCCAGCTGGGGAAGCGAGCATCAAGATTGGACTGTGCAGAGGTGAAGCTTCGTCTCACCCGTCCAGACGAAGTGCTGCTACGGCTTGACCTCTACGAGAGGCCACGACCCTACTCTACTCCAATATGCAATCCGAGGGGTCGGACATTCCCAAAAAAAAAGCGTACGGGATTTCGAAATCTATGTGATTTCGCGATTTCGTCAAAGATTTCGCGATTTCGTCGGAGATTTCGCGGTTTCGTCGGAGATTTCGCGATTTCGTCAGATTTCGCTATTCGTCAAAGATTTCGCGACTTCGTCCGAGATTTTACGATTTCGTGAAATATTTCGCGATTCCGTCAAAGATTTCGCGATTTCATAAGATTTCGCGACTTCGTCAGAGATTTTGCGATTTCGTCAAAGATTTCGCGATTTCGTATGAGATTTCGCGATTTCGTCGGAAATTTCTTGAGAAGTGTACGGGATTTTGTACAAATGTCCGACCCCTCGATGCAATCGCTATGGAATAAAATCTCAGATTTCCAGGGTTACTTAGCGGCCCTTCGACCCGCTATTGTAGCGCTCACTGAGACCAACCTCAATTCATCAATCGATTCCTCGGAGATCTTCGGCTCGGACTTCAGCGTGTATCGTATCGATCGTATCCGCAAAGGTGGCGGTGTCCTCATCGCCGTGTCTAATCACATAAAATCCTACCTTGTCACCACTGACGTTTCGCTGGCTTCTGCTACAAACTCCCATCACTCTGGACTCCGAATTTCTCAATACGGTCCTTTCCTGCAATTACACGCAGCACGTGCTAAGCCCCACTCGTACTACTTTAACGTGTAGTAGTATCCTTGACCTGGTACTCTCTTCTCCGGCGAGGCTGGTCAGAGACAAGGTTCCCCGTCCTGGGCTTGGTGACCATGACTTTTTACAAATTACTATCGCGAACCTCCCCCCTCAGCCACGAATTGTCCCCCGCACTTGTCTTGCCATCGGGAAAGCGGATACTGAGGCAATTGCCCTCGACATGCAATTACTGAGTCTCGACGGCCACACTCTATCCACCAACTGGGAAATACTGAAATCTGCTCTGTCGGCCTCGGTCCTGAGATACAGTGTGTCAGAATTTATAGCCCGGTGTACCTAGTAACAGAGACCATACCACCGGATGCCTATCATCATAGTGCCCTACGCCAGCGTCCCCCTAGCCCGGACAGGTGACAAATCCAGCATGGGTAGCAGAACCCTACTACTGATGGTCGCACCTTTGACGCAAGCCACTCAACCCAGCAGAAGGTGCAGCAACGGGTGGACCAATCCCCACTTCGCACACAGCAGTGGGATTAAGAGTGGATGCTATAGCAACGCCAGCCGACACCCTACCTATGAAGGTAAAGAGTCAAACCCTTGGGAGAGAGCTCCTAAAGGGGAACGACGAGCACACAGCAGCCCGCATAACCCGGCACAGCTGGCACCGGAGATCCCGGTGAGAGTCCAAAAGGCCGGGAGATGGGTCCGCCGTGCCCTCATACGGAGGCCCGCCGCCCCACAGCATGCAATTACTGAGTCTCGACGGCCACACTCTATCCACCAACTGGGAAATACTGAAATCTGCTCTGTCGACCTCGGTCCTCAGACACACGCCAGTGCGGACTATCACTACTAGATTTAACCTCCCTTGGGTCACTCCTGCAGTTAAACGACTCATACGCAAAACTCAACGACGCTACCGTCGAAGTAGGAGACACCTAAACCCTGCCAACTCCGCAAAATTCAGACACCAACGTGCCATGGTCAAATTCGCTCTACGCACGGGTCGTGCCCGGCACCTTGATAACGCCGCTAACAACTTCGAAGACAATAAGAGATCTTTCTACCGCGCTATCGGTAGTAATACTAAACACTCCCAAGTCCCTGACCTCAGCGTAGGGCAGCGTGTCATCTCCGTCCCGGCCAAAAAGGCGCAAATCCTGGATGAAACCTTCAGTTCTTTCTGTCGTTCCCCTCGCCTTATGGCGGACATTACAATATCTACGAGCGGAGTATTGGAGCTACTGCAACATCTTAACCAGTACAAGACTCCTGGGCCAGATGGTCTCCACCCAGCCATCGTGAAGCGGTGCGCGACCACTTAAGCGGCGCCTGTCGCGGATTTTATCTCTTGCTCTCTTGCTACCGCCGAGCTTCCTCAGGACTGGAAGCGAGCCAACGTAACGCCGGTCCCGAAGGCTGGGCGACCCGAGGACCCCAAGGAATACCGCCAGATATCGCTACTATCACAGTTACTGATTCGGTAACGGAACATCTGGTGGCGTCCTCAATCACCAATCACCTCGAAACTCACGACGCTATCACCCAAGCCCAACCCGCTTCCCGGTGCGGCTTCAGCACCGAAACTCAACTCCAGTGGCGTAGCTGATGGTCCGCCGGGGGCCTCGAGCTTCGGGGGGGGGGGCTAACCATAAAAAAAAATTAAAAAGGGGGGCATCATAGAGATTTTTGCGGGGGGGGCCTCTGAGTCCTCAGCTACGCCACTGCTCAACTCCTCTCTTGCGTCGAAGCGTGGTCTACCGGGCTCGAGAGCGCCTCCCAAGTGGATGTCGTCTTCCTCGATTTTCGGAAAGCGTTCGACACGGTTCCCCATCAGCTTCTTGCTAAACTGCGTAGCTACAGCGTTCGCGATACCACTCTATTGTGGGTAGCCTTTTACCTCGAAGGACGTGATTTTCGGGTAGTTCTGCCTGGTGCGGAATTCGAGTGGTACCCCAAGGCTCGGTGCTGGGACCATTACTCTTTACGGTGTATGTCAATGATGTGGGAACCGGGGTAGTCTCCCGGTTTTCCATTTATGCCGATGACTGATCATGACGTCCTGCAGGCCGACCTGGATCACATTGTGTCCTGGAGTTACAAATGGAAACTACAACTCAACGCTCGGAAATGCAAGGTGTTAAGCCTTTATCGGCCTGGAGTAACCCCTTTCTTGTATGGGTATCAGTTAGTTGGATCCCCAATTGATCACGTACCTGAGTTCAAGTACTTGGGGATCACACTCACCTCGACTCTCTCCTGGGACACTCATATCTCCCGGGTCGTCTCGCAGGCTTATCGAGCGCTCGGCCTTCTCCGCAGAAAACTTTATGGCTGCCAAATCGGGCTAAATTCACACGTGAACTGTATCACTATCTAGCGCTATGTATTCCCACTGGCGTGATGGGCAGACTCTCTTAAATCCTGATTGCAAAGCCTCCTCGTGGCGAGAGTCGGGCAACGTATGGCTAATAACCTGCGGCTGATTTGCACAGGTATCACTGTCCCTATCCGGATTGTCCTTAATGGGGTCACTGGTGTCGTTTGCGGCTGCCGGGCCTGATTTCTGGGTTTGCGCGTCAGGTCGCATCGGCCCCTTTGCTGTCCGGGGGTGACGGGTGTTGTCCGTGATTGCTGGGCTCGGATTTTGGGTACGCGCGATGATTCGCTCCATACCTGTCATTTGATAACCTTATCGGGGATGGTTTTTGCAGTGGTTGATTAAGGTCACTCTAGTCCTCAGCTGTGCGAGGGTGGGTACTCGGGCAGACCCATCGTGTTGCCTTTTGTTGGGCCGTGATGAGGGCGTTTGTTTGCTATATGTGAGGCAGTTATTATAACTGTCTCACTGGCCGAACGTTTGTTTCGCAACGTGCACTTTTGTCCCGGCCTGACTGGTTAGTCTTGTAAGCCGCCGTAGGGCCTAGCGGAACGGCGGGGTACAAATACATAATCATATGGCGTGATGGGCATTGCCTTTTGCCAGTTAATAAAAAATTTAGAACTGGTTCACAATCATTATGCTTTGGTTTATAGTGGTTAGAACAATGGCGTAGTCAAGATTTTCGTTCGGAGGAAGTACCAATTGAATTACAAAGTCCATATAACAAAACATTTCGGGTGGCACATGCTACGACGACGCCACTAGATTGGAGAGAGATTAAGTTTATTGCATTTGAACCATCTCGTCCGTCGCCGCCCCTACTTCACTTCGCCAACTGCGCTTTTATCTACCCAGTAGTAAAAACAAGACTTTATTACACTTAGTTTTATACTATAAAGGTAAAATTAGAAATATATAAATTAAGAGTTGTTGATATTTATTGCTTTACCACTAACGTAACATTACCTTGTATAAATTACGAAAAACCACTCGGCCCTTGGCCCAGCCGTAATATTAGTTAATGGGCATCGTTATCGAGAGAAAATTTTATAACTCGTGAATCGATGTATCGTTTGAATATGAGGTCTCAGCAGTTTCAAAGAAATTAATTTCCCAAATTAAAGGGCTCCCGAGGGCCTTAATGGGTATCGCGATCGAGATAAAATTTAATCACCTATTAATGGACGTATCGTTTATATTTGTGGCCTCAGTGGTTACCGAGAAATCAAGTGCCCAAACGGGTATAGAGTAGTATCACCTGGTAGCTTTGGCCATATCCGCCATTTTAGGCGCGTTTTTTTCTCTATAGGAAAAAACATGGGTGACGTTGCGTGATGTAACACTGATACTACTCTATCGCGCGGATTCGCGCCCGACAGAGTTATTCATACCCCATTAAGGCCTGATTAAGGGTACATCGAGGGGTTGGAACAAAAGGGGCGCCAAATCACCCTAATTAGTTCAAGTTGACGGGATTTTTTAAGCAGATAGAGGGGAGACATATGAGTATTATCAAAAGCAGCATAAGACCCAAAAGTGTGTCAGCTGTACCTTCGCGCCTATTAAAATTTCTAGTGAGACACTATAGATTACATAACCTACTAATTGGAAAAATACTAGCAATCTCTCCCGTAGACATACGTTCTAAAACGCCTCACTCGGCGGCGCTGGAGTCCCTCAATTTTGATGACGTATTTTCCGACATTCTTTGATGGGTAGAAGTCGTAGAGAATATCCTGGCGGGTCAATGGATAACTTTTGCACTAATCCTGGTCCTGCGGGTTTCCCCAGGGAAGTGCTGTCAGCCCCATACGGATGGTTCATCTGCTCGCTATTAAGGACTTTTCATCGGCTTCATTTAAGCCCCACGGACCTAAAAAATGGCACAACTCACGAAACCTATGACGGAATTTTTTAATTTGTTTTGATTTGGCTATGTCAATTAAAGAAAGTATTTCAAACGGTTTCCTACGTCTACCCGTAAATTTTCCATAGTTGACGGAATTTAATAATTATATTAATATTAATATTAATTAATTAATATGAATAATATTAATTAATTAATTAATATGAATAATATTAATTAATTAATTAATATTAATAATATTATTATTATAATATTAAATTTACGCTCAGACTAAATTCTAAATTTCCTGCAAAGTTTAGATGCTTAATCTCTTAACCTCCTTTAAGCCTACAGGTTACTCGCAACTGCTGGAAGTTGAAAACCCCCTTGACACAAACACAGCAGAGATAGTAAACAGCTTAGCTACAAAAGAAAGAACTTTCTTTATAGGTTCAAATAAAAATATAATATTTTTGCACCTATAGCATTTTAATGTAAAAATTACATTCTTCACCGAACTTAAATGTCACCTTTTTGTGAAATTAATTTCCCTATCATTAACATTTCCAAGATTGTAAAAAGTCGCTTCATTTTAATCAGTTAACAAACAAAACCTCAATCAGATTACTGAGAACTCTTTACAACGATAAGGATGGGAAATTTTAATGCGTGATGGTTTAAGTTTATAAATTTATATACAACTGGGTTTTGGTCAGTGAAGGTTTCGGAATAAAATGTTCCAAAATGCCACTCATATTTGATAATGTCCTTAAACCATATTTTTGAGTGTATGGAAAAAGGCATACAGTAGCTTATAAAGGACATTATCCGTTGTTTAACGTCTATCCCGAAAACGCCTATCACCTCTGCTGGGAGGTCTAGCTGTCCTCCTTAAAAAGTCATCAACTGATCTTTCATACTGTAAAAACACAAGAATTCTGTAACTTTTGGGAGGCACTCTGAACACATGTAGCAAAAGTCAAGCAAGTAAAAAATAATCCTTTTTGAGAAAACCAATTTAAGTTTCAAATCTATAATATTTGAAAATTTTAAAACCTTTTAAATCCATGGTATGAGAATAATAAAAATATAGTCTTTAATGAAAGGATCTCATGGATATATAAACCTTTTGATTTCTAAAGCAATAAAGTTTTATATATCCATGAGATCATTTCTTTAAAGACTATCTTTATAACAATAAATAAATTGAAATATACTAAAAAGTTTAAAGTTACAGAAAAAAATAAATTGGTAAAAACACTCTTAAGATTCTTATTTAAAATTTTCACTCAACTTGCTTGACTTTGGCTTCAGGTAAATCAAATCCTCTTTACAAATAAACTTTAAAACCACTAGTGACTATGAAAAAACGAGTTATAATATCAACCTGGCTATGACTCGCACAACTACTTCAAGTTAAAGGAAGTATATTCTAAATTGAATGGTTTTTTTAGTGTAAAAAGAGCCAGGATAATCTAAGCTTAGCTTTTGATAAACCTGATGGCAGAGGTTTAAAATTAGGTGAGCCATCATAAATAGGGAACTTTATACTTTAAACAAAGCAAACAAGTAAAGAAACACAGGAGGATTTAACTCCCTTTTGAATAAACAAGAAAAATATGCTACCGCTCTCTTATCCATTGGGCGACTTCGTGATGAAAACTCTGGGTGATGTAATGATCGATCATAAAACGTTATGGCCTCCATAGGAAAAGGCTATAAAAAATAAAAATTTACAGTTAATAAAACATTAAAGAATGCCTTGCAACGTTCAATAATTACATGAGGTCCAAAGGATAATTGGGGCACTGGTGGTCTTTGATGGAAGTCCCTCATGAATTCAGTGTAAACCCCATTCATATAAGAGTCACGTCTCATGCCAAATTTATCAATCGAAGAACGACTGAAAGTTGAAAAGTTAATTTAGAAAGATCTTTTCTAGTAGATTAATAAAAAAAAATTACCCGTCTCTTCTAGTGTCTTTAAAAACAACTGAAAATTAATTGCAGTCAATCAGTGGAATTACAAATCAATTTAACATAAACTTCATAATAACCTTCAGGATAATCGTGACGGCTCCGTTTCCCCCTTGGACCACCTGGTCCATCAAAACTATGTCTGCGACGTCTTCTAGAAAAAGTTTTGAGTACAAAAAGAATAATTAAAAATACTCCTGGATATTGTGAAAAAAAAGGCTTAACCCAAGAAAGTTTTTAATAAAAAAAATTATCAACCCGAGGATATCATAAATTTGATTTTGTGGTGCCTCAAACTATAGTCAAAAAATATCAAGGGAAAATAAAAATGATTAAGAAACAAAAAAGGACTTTTTTTAACGAATTGCCTGAAAAATTCTCATATAATACTTTTCACCAGGAAGAATCTTTTGTGAATACCTTACCTTGAAACACCATTTTCAGTATCCAAAAACTGTGTAGGTTTTGGCATTTTTCTACAGCGGAATATGTAATTTTTCTAATGCTTATATTGAGAAAAACGTCCATGCTGCCTCAATTTTTGGTAATAATTTTCCCTAACCAGAGTCTATTTTGCTTAATAAAAGTTCAAATTGCTTCTTGGGCAATTATTTTCATTTGGTATTTCGGCGGGCAAAAATTTAAAAGAAAAGAGGAAAAAGTTCTAGAAGTATAGAAAAAGGAGGGCAAGGATCTTTTTCCGAAGACTGATGGGGAGGAACCGGCGATATAACCAAACTTATGAATGGGAGTATAATGTCCATCTGGTTGATAGGCAGTCGCACATTTTTTTCTAAACGGAGTGAAAAGTCTATTCCAACACTCCGGAGATGTCCTCTGAATAAAACTACATTTCACCAACCCCGATTTAGTCCATAACACAAGAGCCCATTTAAAGTTCAATTTATATCCCTCCCGACTTAAAATCCTTTTTCCCCCGAAACCACTGTTAAAAGAGAAAAGCACTATGTTAATCCAACTTTCACGGAACTACGAAACAATTTTTTTCAAAATGGCACTTCACACAATCTACAGTTGAGGTATACCCAAACAGCTAAAGCCCTCTAGACCCGACCCAGGAGCAATTTAAAACCTCATTTCCACGAAAAGATTTTCATTCTCGCCTATTGTTGAAACTTATTTAAGGGGTTGACTGATAAATTCCACGGGTGAAGATCATAAACACACACTATAACTCCCGCCTTCTCAGCGAAACGGTTCTTTAGGATTCCAATGGCTCAGTCCTAACCTCAAGGATTCGTGATGAGGGCTTCTTCTTGAAGAACTGCGGTCGCTGCGTCTCGAATGATGAGGATACAACACGGGACGGTGTCCGCTGGGGCCACCCAAGGGCAATTCTCGAGGATGAATATGTCCGCTTCGAGGATCAGGACGAGTAATGCGTGGTTTGCTCCTCTTCATATGACGTAAAATAGTCATGATGTCAACATTTTCATCAATTGGGAAAAGTCGGCAAAGTTCTTCCCCGACTGCTGGTTCAATTTCCTTCAAAGTTAAACAATTTCTATAGAAATTGTCTTTTTAAAATGTAAAATAAAGGAATAATATATACCTGTCCGTCTCTTCCAATTTTAACTTGTTTACCATCATTCCAGGGATTATAAAGATGCTGTGTTTTGGTAAATGATAATTCTCGTCGGCAAATCCAATCCAAACAGAAAACTCCCCCTAAAGCCCTTGCGCTTAGGCCGGGAGGTAGCACCCACTGAATAGGAGGAACATCATGCCGTGATTCTGAGCAGAGACGAGCAAATCCCTGAAATTTTCCACTCTCCTTCACTGAATAAATTAGTATAACGTTTTTGTTTTCCTGGTGAAGTAACAGATTTAAAAAAATTAAGAGGAAATTATTCAATTCTAATTTTAAACCAACTAACGCGGTAGGCTTGATTAAGTTTGGATTCATTTTGTGGAGGGGTTGACCAAACTCCTTTAGCTTTTGATAGAGCAACATTTTCATGGTTATTGCTTTTGACCAGGAAAAATCTAGCACCTCGGAAAAAGTATTTCATGTAATAAGATACATCTGAAAAAGATTGTAATTGTCCATAACTAAGACTTAAATCCAAGTAAACCTATTCCAAAAATAAATAGAACTAAACAGAAAGTCTCGGATTGGAGGCAAAGTTCGCGCCATGTAATCTGAGAAACTACTTTATCCCCTTTCTGCGGTGCCAACCCCCTTCTCAAATCGTTACAAATTTAGGGCATTGTGTGAGGTACATGCGAAAACTGGTCTTAAAAACGTCGCTCTCCGCGAAATAGCTAGCTACTCTTTTACGTAAAAATTAAATTGACTTGCCTGGTTTTAAGGCATTAATGCCAATTGAGCTGGGGTTTTTCTCCCGAGCTATCTAGAACTGAAAAATAAGTGGCCGATTGAAAGAGCTTGTAGGAAATCCCGCCAGGATGTTTAGCATCGCGAAACACTACTTTTCCAATTTCTGACAAAAATTTTCCAATGCTTTAGAGGCAATCTGATTGGGTGGCACTCTACGGGTGGGAAGCATTGGGGGTTTGCTCCTTAGATTTCAATGAAACCAAAGGGAAAGGTACAGAATACCGCTAATGCGAGACTTTCTGTTTACATCTAATTATTTTTGCCTTTTCCCACCTTTTTTGACAGCTGGGATAGTCGGAGAAGCATGACGTATTCTTTTCACTGGGATAGCTATAAAATAATTTATGAGAAATAACTAAAAAAACCAGATTAAAAAATTAACTTACTTTCTCTGATGGGTGATCTCCTAGATGCAATGGGTGAATGTGGTCTTTTATGACTCAAATGTTTCTTTCTGGATTTATCATCCGCATCTGTTGAAATGTAGTATTTTTATGAATCAAATCATCTTCCTTATTACAAAGAAAATTAACTCTACCAGAATCTGAAACACTGGCCGAATCTGATAAAGATGGAGATGGGGAAGCTGATCTCGAGCCTGGAGATGAAGATATAAGGCTGTCATCTTCGCAAGAACAACTCTCATCATCATCATCTTCGTCGTCAGGACCACCGACAGACGAATCAGCATCACTATGAGTGTCATAATCATTTTGCTTCTTTGCTGTCTTTCTTTCATCAGAAAGACTTTCTTTCACTATTGAAAGGTTTTTGCTATCGTTAAACCAAAATCGCACTCAAAATGAATTTTACGATGCCTTACCATTGTCTTTGGCTTTAATGTCACTTCTATGGATAGTATCATTAGAGATATCCTCCGTAGCAATTGAAATATTGAGATTATCCGCATTGCCACCTTCTTTAGTACTTTCCTCGGATATAATTGCGGCAATAGATGCTGGAACCTTCTTTTTCAGAGGAGTGGGGTTCTCCAATTTAACCTTCGCTTCTTCTGGTTCTTTCTTAGTTAGAGCTGGAAGGGCCCCTTTTTTAGATGTAGCTGTCGCAATAGCTGAATCATTGCTGCCTTTCCTAACCGGTGTTTTACGAGCCACAGCCCGATTCTGAGGCTTAACTAATGGGGCAGGTTCTGCAGCTTTCGCATTATTGGCTTTTCCAGGAACCACTTTTGAAAGTAAGTTAGTTTTTAGTGAAGAGGCATGTGCATTTGGTTTTTTAGCAGTAGCAGGTTTTGCTACTGCTGAGTTTGGTTTTGAAGTTGAAGTGCTTGTGCCAGTAGCTTTTTTCTTTAGTTGAGTCGCAACGCTTTTCTCTAAAACCAACCAAGTAATAATTATTAGATTAAGTTTAAACATTTGGAGATACTAAAACCAAATACCAGTTGAAGAGTTAGCAGATGCCGCGTTAGAATTTGTTGTCGCTGTGGCAGTTTTTGAGTTAGATGCATTTACTTTCTTCACAATTTTATTTTGTACATTTTGTGTCTGATTTTTAAACAAACATTAAAAATTGACAAAAGAACACTAAACCTAAGTCTCACTTTATTGGCCGCTTCTTTTGAAGTACCACCCGATAACTGTTTTAGTTGGGTTGTATTTTCTTGTGCACTTATGGGTAATTGTTTGGTTTTAAGCGTAATGCTTGCCACTTTCTTTGGTTTGGTAACTTTATTTACAGGAATTGATTTTGCACCGATTTGATTACTAGCCGCAGCTGTAAGACAGTTTAATAATAAATTTAATTTTTCAACAGATATTACAATGAAAGAACTGGACCTGTAGCATTTGCAGAGGCTGATTTACGAGTAACAGGTCGGCCAGGAGTTATTTTATTTGCACTGAGTGTTTTCGATGCTGGCTTTCCCCCAGTTTTATTTCCTGCTCTAGTAGTTTTACCACCTTAAATAAATAGAATATCTACGATTTACAAATCTTTGGAACCATTTTTAAATTTGAGGAAAGGGTAAACAATATTTTAACTTAAAATGGAAAGACTTTATTTTGAATAACATTGGCACGTATAATCTTTATATACACTTTAATCAATGTTTATAACAACTTACTACTACTATTATAAACATTACTTGGCTGAAGTTAATTTCTGCCCCAATGTACAGTACGACACGAGATGGAAGGTAAAAGTAAAGGAATTATAGGTAATTTATCAGTGAAATAAAGGAAGAAAATTTGGGGGGGGGGGGGGAAGGAATATATAGGAAGAAAATTCATTATACAAAAAGAGAAAACTCAGAAAACAACTGTCAAAATTGTTTAAAAGGGGTGTAACATTCAAAATAAAGTTGACAACCGATAGCAATAGGCAAAAACTATCAGCAAATAGTGTTGGAAATAAGCATCTTTAAAAACTAGGACGTTTTAAAGACTTCTAAGGGTAAAATATAAACTATAGGAAATTGAATGAAATTATAGGAGAAGAAAGGAAGGACGTTAAATTATATGGAAAAAATTGGAAATATAGGAACTGTGGTCACCATGCGAACTATACTAGATTTGTTTTTTACAATTTTACTAATTACGATGTCAGAAGGTGGGATTTTTATATACACTGGGGTGCCAACAAGTTAAGATAAGTGTTTCGAAATATTTAAATTTACATTTAATGTCCGTGTAACATATAATTTGGCGATTAATAAAACAAAAATGCACATGCTCTACAAATCATTACGTTTTTAGCGAAATTTACAATAATATAGTTCACACATCTTTTAGCTTCCATAGTGTATCTTACTATACATTGGGGCCGAAATAAACTACTTCCCATTACTTACCTGGTTTTCTATCATCTTTCAGCTCAGCGGTCAAATCATCGTCCTCAGCATTTTCTGTTGCAAGTAGCTGATCAAGGACATTGTCTTCCATGTCACCTTCAAAATGTTTCAGGTTCAAAGAAAAAGTTATAAAAGCTAAACATTACACTAGAAATTTATAATTAACATAATTTTAGACTATGATTTCGCATATCCAATTTTTTTTAAATTAAAACAAAATACTTCAATAATTACAATGAAAGGTACAAGCAGGGTACATGAAACATTGGCTGTACAAGTTGTACCAGGTACAACTTGTACAACCAATGTTTCATCAAAGGCCTAAACTTGTAAAAAAAACTTCATAATGTCTATGGCCACTTGATAATAATAAAATGTCACGAGAAATTGAAGAATTCCTGGCTTCAGATATAGCAAAAGTCATAATATTTGACACGAGGTTAAAATCTTCTCTTAGAGAAGCTTTTAACTGGTGTTCTGTTCGCAAAGATAAACAATGAGCTGAAATGCTGATATATCATATAAGAGATACTCACAAAGGCCCTAATTTCAATAAGTAAAAAGTAACTATCTATAAAATACCTTTTACATCTGCATCAACGGTTGTCATTTGATGAATAAAAATTATCTTTTGAAGATTAACTAATACTTCTCTATTAAATCTGTTATAAACAACTTCAAAAAAATTTCAAAACGATGAAACAGTGAAGGGCAGCCTTGGAAATAACGGTGGTCAGGTGGTCAAAGACCAGTTAATTAATTGTTCAGACCAGTTTATTTATTCAAAATTTGGGGGGTCACTGGTCACCGTGTCCAGTTTATTAATTCGAAATAATAACAAAAAAACAGAAGGTGACCAGTTTAATAATTCCAAATAATAGGAGATGACCTATTAATTAAAGGTTTATATCAATTTGGATTTCCCTATTCACTGGATTTCTATGTATAGCGACTCCTCTTACTTCCGCCGGGGCCGCACGTCGAGGTTTTATGTAGAGTCCCTTCGCGCGCATCCCTTGAACGAGTCGAACCTTGGACCAATAATTATTGGTCCAAGGTCGAACTGTCTAACCCCCAGACTTGTAAATAGCGGCAGTCCACGCGTCAAAAACCCCTGAAAAAAATCACGGGACTCCTAAAAAAATGTCTTTAGAAGGGAGTAAAGAGTCCACGGGACTCCCTCAAATTATTTCGTTAGCTGTGTAAAAAGAGGAAATATTTCGAGAATTTAATAAAAAGTAGAATTATTTTTCTCTTTGAGACATCTGTATAGTATACTGACCGTCGCTATGTCAGCTCTCGGAATCAGTGATGGGCATTTTTAAAAATTTTGTGATAACTCTCATGTCCTCTCAATTGCTCTCACTGATCTCACGGTGAGAGGAGAGTGCCCATCACTGCTTGGAATATTAGTCCAAAGATAATCTAGACTTCCCACGGAGCTAGAACTCCCCTATCTACTTATCTGTGAGGCCTATAGAAATTGACAATGACCAACGAAAAATTTGGAAAACTTGGGCCACCAGGGAAAAACCTCTTTTAACTTAAACAGGTGTGGCCCGTGTGGGGAATAATTTCCATACTTCGTTAGTCTTGCTCTGTTACTCTGTATTCCATTAGGCACAGTAATTGTAACAGTGCCATTGAATATAAAAATTTAGTTTTATTAAAATTAATAAAGTTAGAAAAATAATTAAGCCCGGATGGGTTTGAAATCATGACTTTAATGGTTCAATTAATTGTGATAATATTTTCGAGCATTTTAATTTACCCGATCACAATTATTTATGTAAATATTTAAACTTTGTTGTTGGGAATATATAATGAAATAATGCTGCAGTTCGATTTCTGACTGTCTCTTTTATAATTACCATAAAATTTTTTTAGGTGACATTTATTTTCGAATGTCAAATGAAGGAATAAAGAGAGATTAAAGAACATATAAATTTAAACGAGGGGGTGGAAAAAGGGGGAAGAGTCTTGGACTCGTCGAAAAAATAGATCGGCGGAGGGGTCCGGGTCCAGTGGACTCTCTTAAAAATATACACTATTTACAAGTCTGCTAACCCCCCTCTGGCCTCACACCCTCAATCCTCTAGTCTCGCTTTCCCCCGAGTACGGTAGGCTACCAGTCCTGGCTACGCGGTAACGGACCGGGGACTCTGGAGTTACGGGGCCTAGAGAAAGAGAGGTAGGTAATACGGTAAATTACGAGGGTCTTCTAGGCTCTGGTAGTAGTCTTAGGTGAGATAGTACTATATTGTACTATTCTGGTGGTACTCGTAAAATAAAGTTAACTATTTTGAATACGTGTAAAGTTAATGTTACCAACATAATCTAACTTATAATAAAATATTTAAAAGAAGGAACTCATGGAATTTAATAAAACTTTTTATTTCTAAAAAGCCACAGCAAGCTTTCGACTGTCCAAGCAGTCTTCATCAGGCATACTAAATTAAAAACGTTTACAGAAAAACATACCGACATCATAGCTTATTTTGTATTATTATTTACAAAGGTGCATTGAGATTTTTTATATTAGTTATCTATTATTTGTAATCACGCCCCAAAACTTGGCCTCTCCAAAACCCTCTTCTAAATTTTAACCCCCCTCCCCTTTTATTGATATAAAAACACCTTCAATAAACTTACGTTTAAAATAATCTGACTCAGAATACATTATTTCTGGGTTATCCCAGTCAATTTCATGCTTATAATCATTTTCTATTAGATGTTTGGCAATGCCATTTAGGGTTTCTTTTTTATTACAGGCATATTTATGTTCTTTTAACCTGATTTTAACTGATCTTTGGGTTTCCCCAATATAGGAGTTTTTGCACGTTTTACACTTAATTTTATAGACAACACCTTTTTTATCTAACAATGGGATTTTTGGTTTAAATTTGCTAAATTCATTTTTTAGGGTTTTATTCTTCTTACTGATTAATCTGATGTTAAATTTACTTTTTATCAATCTATTTAATATTTCAGATTTGTTTTAATGTAAGGTAAAACCAACACTTTTTTAGTGGTTTCTTCAGTAGAATCTGCATTAATTAAGTTGTTTTTTATTGTGTTGTTGTTAAAAATTCGATCAATAACATTGCCTGGGTAATCAGATTTTAAAAGCTGATATTTTATTTTATCTTTGTCAACAATTGGTTTGTCTGATATACTTTCAATTCTGGATTTTAGACCTTTTATAATCCCTAATTTTACGTTTTACTGTGTTCAGAATTAAAGTTTAAAAATCTGCCCCAATGCATCGTTTTTTGATAAATTGAAAATTTTATATCAGAGGAACCAATGTTTCGGCTAAGCAAAACATCAAGGAAGGGTAGAGAGCCATTATTTTCGCTCTCTATAGTAAATTTAATGCTAGTTGGGTTAATGGAATTTATATAATTCAAAAGGTCAGAGCTATAATCCCTGGTGTCTTTTAACTTCTAAACATGTAGTATATGTTTTTTTTGGCATATAAATGACATTAGAACATTTTATATAAGACCAGTTTAATAATTCATAAGCTAGGGGGTCACTGGTCATAAGGACCAGTTTTATAATTCATATGCTAGGGGGTCACTGGTCATAAGGACCAGTTTTAAAAAAAAACCTTATTTCCTAAGCAAACCAGTTGTTTTCAAATTTTTGCCGATAGCCGCGACGGGTGTACGTGGGGAGTAATCGCAGAGATCCTAGGATTGTTATCGTTGTTTACAATTTTTGCGTCTCTCGGCTTGAAACGGGCGCTTCCTTCCGGCCGAAGGGCGGCGCTGATGCTTGCATTTTTTGTCAGGTTTTCGGCGGAGTTTCGCATCTCTATAACTGCCAGGATCTCTGCTGCGGCTGAGCAGCAGTTCTACCTTGGAGTAGAGAAGTTGACTGGAGGGGAAATTCCCATATCTGTAGCATTGAGCCTCTTTTTTTTTATTCAAAGAAGAAAGGGCTGATTGAATCTGAGAAGACCGCGAGCCCGGCGAGATATTTGGAACGGCCACGCCAACGGGGGGATACGTGTGGACAGCGGTGTGGACACCCGTGTCTGAAGTATTCCGACCACCCGTTGAGGGATTGGTGGTGGTCCTCACACGGCCATCCACAAACTCTGCCTCCCGGACGCCTGGGATTACAGGAGTGAGCCACTACTCCCGGCGCATTGAGCCTCTTCCCCCATCAATTCGGCCTAAGCTCTCCCAGCATGAACTGCGTTTTTGGAGAACGACCACAGAGAATGTTTTTAAAGGAAGGGGGTAAGTCAATCCCCCGAAAAGCGTTCCGAAACTCCAGGCTGGAAGCTACTGAACCAGGGCAGAATAAAACAAAATGAGCCAAATCTCCCTCTACACCGTTACAGAGGTCAAAGATAATTTAAACTCGTACCCTAGATTCGAAATCACTAGCTGAAAACTATTCGTGAGTTCTGAACCGTTAAGAGAACCATAGAAATCACATAGGTAACTAGAATGCTGCCGTGTAACTGGCAAATGGGCCAAACGTCGTGGCAGACGATAGCCAGATCTCAGCCAATCAGAGCTCAAAGATTGGTTCTGCCAAGAATTTAATGTCACCAGAGATAATGACGTCACCTATCTCCCGCTATAGTAGCGGGTCCAAGGAGGATTATTATCCTCCTTGGCGGAACCACTCTACGGCCTCTCATTGGCTGAAGGTTCAAGGCGAACTGGCGTCAAGCTCGGCCGTAGGCGGCAGCATTCTAGTTACCTATGAGATTTCTATGAAGAGAACGGCTGTGACGTCATGAAAAAGTTCTGGATAGTTCAGAACTTTTGTACGAATAGTTGTCTTGTCATTCAAATTAGAATCGTACCATTTGACGTACGCAGCCCGATGTGCAGACGAATTTTAGAGATTTCAACCTTCCAGCCAGTACTTGGTCTTGAGCAGGTACCATTTAGAACGGTTCCGAACGGTTCAACAAGAGGTTCTTGTCTGCGAATAGTTTGCATTTGGGTAGTTCTAGAATTTTTTTGCCGAATAGTGCGCATGGGGACTGGTTGAACGGTTCAGAACTCACGAATAGTTTTCAGCTACTCTCGCGCGTTGTCGATAGCTCTTACTCACTTCCCACTGGAACTCAGAAAAAATTCGCTCCATGGTTTGCGCCTTACCGCAACCGATGGAGCCCGATTTTTCTGAGGTCACGTGCCGGAAAGGGGTAAACGCTTCGTAACAAAACCGTCAATGGAAAAGCTCTCAGTATTCGAATCTAGGGTACGAGTTTAAAATCTGAAAACTATTCGTGAGTTCTGAACCGTTCAACAGTCCCCATGCGCACTATTCGGCAAAAACAATTCTAGAACTACCCAAATGCAAACTAATTCGCAGACAAGAACCTCTTGTTGAACCGTTCGGAACCGTTCTAAATGGTACCTGCTCAAGAGCAAGTACTGGCCGGAACTCAAGGTTGAAATCTCTAAAATTCGTCTGCACATCGGGCTGGGTACGTCAAATCGTACGAATCACAACTATTCGTCCAAAAGTTCTGAACTATCCAGAACTTTTGCGTGACGTTACAGCTCAGTCCTAGGCCGTTCTCTTAACGATCCAGAACTCAGGAATAGTTTTCAGCTAATCTTTGCAGAGGTTACGGACTGAAAAGTCGGCCAAATGCAGCCCACCTGGTATTAGCCTAGCTGATTTTTATTAAAAAACACAAATTACAATAACTGTACTATCTTTAATACACCTTATATGTTACACAGCCAATTTTAACAAATCAAATTAATTGTCATCAACTATTATGAAAACTGGAACCTTAAAATAATGTTAAATGTTAGGCAATTTAAAGCTGGGGTCTCTTTAAGGCACCATTTGACTTATATTGGCATTAGACACATGATATGTTAAACAGCATTTCGCAAAATTGGAATCAAAATAAAACATTTTTGGTCATATTCCTGTTGAGGTTGTATTACACTTATTCAGTAAGGGTCACAGAAATTTCATCATGTAAATAACAGTGACTAGTTAATTATTCATCACAGTTTTCCTCCTAACAAAAAAGCTGTAAAATTAAAAGTTGTTGGCACAGTTTGATTTTGAGGATACACCTAATGTTATATTTGTCCCTTGCGTATTTACATAACCTATACCAATTCTAAGCATTTTGTTCTGTTCTTAAAAAACCGTTATCACACCTTCACAGGTTTAAATAAGTCAGAATTTCCGCATATAAAACATACCTTAAATCATTGCTAATACCCATTATTTTCTAGAAATAAATGCTAATATAAATTGATTTCATATCTAATCAAAATTTTGTGGACAATAGACTGGGCACAAGGGTTTTTATTCAAAAAGAAATTAGAACCCAAATATTGTCCTTTAAAAACTAACAACAATACCAATACATTTGCTCTAGTTGGTTAAACATCAGAATAGTATTTGGTTTCGAAAAATATTAATATTTGCATATACCCACTGAGAAAATTTGTACATTAGTACATTTAAGTCTTGCCTACATCGTCAATGGTCCCATTTCACTGAGTACTTCTACACGACTGACCATTTGTGTCTGATATTGCCCATTAAGAGCCAATACAGGGGCCAAAATGAGAATTTTATATTAGTGTTAAGCTAGTCAAAACTCAAAAGTCGAAACACTAACACCCTTTCTGCGAGACAATCCTTGGTGACAAGTGGTCTTGCATATTTGACTAGCTAGCCTGGAATGGAATTAATTTTACAGAACCTTTAAAATTTTGCGAAGTAAAATGGCACAGTGGAATGAGGAGTTAGTAGAAATCAGAATCAGAACTTTGATAGGAACCCGTACTTTCGTTATTTTTGGAACACTCTAAGTAACTCTCGTTAAGAGAGTCGGAAGAGAGCTCTGATTTGCGACCGAGTCCTTTTCCAAAAATTAATTTCAAATTAGTCAAATTTAAAAGTGAAATTAGTTTAATTTAAAAAAGTGAGTTATTACTGCTTTTTGATGAAAGAGTTAGGGAATGAGTGAAGTGGAAAGAAGGCGGAACAATTGAGGCTGTCGCTTGATTGGGAGTCGAACTGAGAATTAGAGCTAAGCATTCCGCAACATCAGAATTTGGTGCGCAAGAAAGAGCCGGGGTGAGACTGCAAGAATCAGCAATTGTAACGTCCGCTCCTTTGTTTAACAGAGAATCTACAACAGATATTAGACCTCTATTGGCAGCTATATGAAGAGGCCTGTGTAAGTATAAAAGAATTGGTTAAAAAGAAATGTTACACACAATGCAAAATTTAATTATCACGTTTTTCCATCTTTATTCCCAACATTAATAAGATCAGAACTAGTTTTTTCCAAAAGTAAAATTGCGGCACTTTCATGTCCCTATCCAAAATTAATTTTAGTTAATTTCAAAATACGCAACAATGAAAGGAAAATAATTAGAAGTACCTTCATGCATGCTAAATGAATAGCTGTATTTCCTTGATTATTCTGGCACTGAATTTTGGCTTTGCTCTCAAGTAAAATTTCTGCAATACCGTACCATTGTTAGTCAAAATAAAACTATATATAAAACTAATATTTACCTAAGGCTTTCACATTGCCGTTGACTGCAGCCATCATTAGTGGCGTAGTTTGAAATTTATCAACTGCATTAATATTTGCCCCTTCCCTAATTAAAAGTCGAAGGCACTCTAAACTGTCATGGAATGAAGCTATATGCAAAGGTGTTCTAAAAAACCCAAAATTCATACACAAATTAAAAACTTAAAATAATACAGAATAAAAACTTTAAGTCATTACCTCCCCTTTTTATCCCGGAAATGTACGATATGATTCCCAAATCTTTTCAGTAACATTTCTGTACAGGTCTCGCTACCTCGAAACCTTATTACCAAAAAAAAATGGTTTTCCACATTAAAAATTTACAAAAATTAAAAATTAACTTATAAAAATAGTATCTACGCATTAACAGCCCAAAAGTAATTGATAGATACTGTTCATTACTTACGGGTTTGATCTTTCCATTTAAAATGGTTCCACACACATTATTTTCAAGCGTTTTTATTAATTTTCACAAAGGAGGTAAAGGAAAAAGATGATGGGCATAGATATGGAACACGCAAACAAGATAGAAAGAAACAAAAAAAATATCGTCAGGAAACAACGAGTCATGCATTTTATACACGCATGCTAAGCTATTCTCTTTAAAGCTCTAGATTGACACACACACATACACACAACTCAGACATGAGGGAATAAAAAGACCACAGTACTATTCGTAATGTAACTTAACACACATACTTACACAGAGCAATGAACTGGTGAGAAAGAATTTCCAATGAACTCTTCGTGGGTGTGGTGATCTAACAACAACTCGATACAAGCATCATGACCTTAACATGTTATAATAATTAAAACAACTGATGTTTAAATTTTCATTTTATTTCATACCTCCTGCACAAGCATAATGTAATGGTGTCCATCCTACTTTGTCAAAAGTGTCAGGAGTGCATTCGGAGAGTAAAACGGATAGAACGCCCACATTTCCTGAACTGGCTGCGATGTGTAGCGCAGATTTTCCAGATGATGTTTTTTGCCTTAAATTTGCTCCATTCCGAATAAGCAACCTTACTATCTCCTCGTCTCCACTGTGGGCCTGCATAGTCAACAAACTTAGCAATTTGTCTAAAGCACACAAAACATAGTTTTACTTACTGCTCTATGCAAGGCAGTTTGAAGGTGTTTATCCAAAGCAATGACAGAAGCCTTGTGTGATAACAGTAATTTTGTGCAATCAATTCGGTTATAAAGAACCGAAAACATCAACGGAGTTCTGCGAGATCAAGCTTTACCATAAATATATTTAAACAATAATGGAAGGCAGGCAAATTACCTCCCGTATTTATCTATAACATCAACTGAATTCTCCATATCACGAAATTCCAGCATAAGCCTCAAACATTCCTTATGCCCTTGATAAGCTTTAAATTAAATAAGGTTAAAATCAGTCTTTAAATGCCAAAAAAATATGAAATTTTACCAGCAGCGTGCAATGGAGTTCTATGGCTGACAAAATCCTGAGATATAACATTGGCTCCGTGCTGGAGTAACAACGCAACACACTCAGTATGACCCTGTGAAGCCGCTAAATCCAAAGCTAAAAAGGAATAAATGGTTAAAATTTTAAACAGTAGATGTTAGGAAACAAATAACATTATGTACCAGACCGTCCCTGTCCATCTCTGGCTTCAAGATCTTTAATGTGAGACAAAAGCAATGAAATACACGGAGAGTGACCATTATATGCCTGGAATTGAATGTCAAAGTAGTAATTACATAATTTAAATATTTGACAAATGTAAAATATTTATTTCATACAGCAAAATGTAAAGGAGTTAGTCGTGATAAAGGAGTCTTGTTAGGTGGATTGAAGTTTCCGTCACAAGCCAGCAATAGCTAAAAATTCATTTGAAAATTTTTAATGATATCAAATTTTTTATATTTAATTATTATTACAGCTTCGAGAGCCATGCTTTTTCCACTTGCTGCGGCATAATGAATCGCTGTAAAACCTGACAAAAATATATATGAAGAACTTGTTGGCTAAAAATAAAGGATCATTTGTGCCTACCTTGATTATCTCCTTTAAGAGGATCAGCGCCTTTCTCCAACAAGCAGCTAACGCATCTGCCTTCTGTTGGAAAATAGGATAATAAAACAAGGCTTTTATTCAATGTTTAGATAATTTATTTATTTATAAACAGTTAAACTATTATAAAGTTTAAAAAATAATTAGAAGCAGCATAGGCTAGGTCATCAAATGGACTTGTAATACCATTATTTTGGGTGGACATGATATCCAACAGCTCCCTACACTTACTATTACAGAATCAAAATTCAGTATTTCCCTTCTGAAAATATGATTATGTATCCGCAACCACAAAATTCAAATGATTCTTTGGCCCTTCAACCTACGAAAGAAAGCTTAGAGCTCAGGCACTATATTGGGCGACACTCAAGGTAATAAGACCAAAGCAATAAAGAAATCAAGGTCATGTATAAAAACTACAGACTGATCATTTTACAATATGAAAATACCTTCATCAGAAGAGGCTGCATAATGAAGAGCGCTACAGCCATCACTATCAACGTGGTCTATATCAGTCTTCATGGCCAGTAGAGACAGAACGCAGCAGTATTGGTGGTTGCTGGCAGCGTAGTGCACAGGCAGTCTGTCAAACATATACGTCAAGATATTGCACTTAAATACTCAATAAAATGCGCAGTACCTTCCGTAACTATCACAAACATTAAAATCCGCTCCATTTTGTATTAAAAATTCAAGGCACTCCAAACTTCCACTGTAAGCAGCAAAATGACAAGCTGTCCGACCTACATGCAAAAAAATATACATATTCTTAATTTCATTCCAAATTTCTTATTTTTTATTTTCATTTTACCACTATTATCCTGAACGTGTAAATCAGATCTGGCTACAACTAGTTTCCTACAACAATCAATAAACCCACTAAATGCAGCTAAATGTAGAGCTGTCAGACCAGCCAACGAACACCTAAAAAAAGTGAATTCTCAATAAACAGTACAGAGCTAAGTATTCCTAGAGTTAGGGTTACAGTGTGTTTAAAAACCTGCCTATTAATCTGAGCTCCAGCGGATATTAAAGACCTAACTAAAAGTTCATGGCCATATCTGGCAGCTATGTGCAAGGGAGAGAACCCTTCTTTGTCCACCGCATCCACCTGAGCGGAGCTGCTTAACAGCGTTTCCGCTCTAGCGAATCTTCCATGGATAGATGTCATGTGCAATGGGGTTCGTCCTTCCAGACTCTGAAGAAAAAAAGATAATAAGGTAGATGCAAACATAACGAAATGGAAGGGGTGTTGCGAGTGCCAACTATAGATCCCCTTTAACCTAGGGAATTGGGTTTTTCCCTGAAAACTTGGGTACGGAATTATTGTTTTACAGGGACCTGGGCTCATTCTTCCTAAGTAGGTGATTAAACTATGATTGTTGAAAAGGACGTACAAACCTGAAAATTAACATTGGCACCTTCCCTGAGTAATACTTCTAAGCAACCGCCTCCATGTATCGAGGCAGCCGCGTAATGAAGAGGCGTCTGAAAAAAAAACTTAATTTAGTTTCCAAAAAATTTCAATTTAAAAAGTGAAAAAATTACCAGTCCCCTATGATTAACACAGTCTAGGGTAGCGTTGGCCATTATCAGTTCTTCTACAACATCATCCTGTCCATTGAGACAAGCTATAAGATTATAAAATGAAAGTTTATATTAGGTATTATATAACTAAAAATAATGGTTCGTATGGGGATAAAATAAAGTCGGGGACGAGCACGTGCTTTCCCCAAAAAAACAAAGTCAGGACGGGGACATGAAATTTTGTAAAAAATCTTAAGTTACAATAAATGCCTTAGTTATGCCACAACAAATGTAAACCACGTGAGAGAGGTATAATAATTGGCCGCATTTAGGAGGAGGGAACGAACCTATCATTATTTTTTTTTCTGGTCAGAAGTCTATAGTCAACTCAATTGAGTACATATTTATTAGTTACTACATTAGGTTGTTAGTTGGAACGAACAAAATAATCCCCTCCAAAGCCTAAAAATGTAACCCCAAACAGTAACCTTCCCCGACTATATTTTTGATTGTCAGGGACAAGCACAAATGTCTGGGACTTTTGGGGAAAGTACTAGCACTAACTAAAACCTCTCAAATATTTACCTATATGTAAAGGGGTGTTTCCATAAATATTAACAGGCTCTAGTTCCGCACCCAAATGAATTAGAAGCTGTACCGTGTTGACACTTCCACTAGCTGAAGCGGCGTGTAAAGGAGTATAAAACTAAAGTATTTGCAAAAATGTATCATTTTAAATCAAATGTATCTGTTAGAGAAGCAGAATGAAATAATTATGTACCTCCTTGTCCCTAACATTCAACTCAGCATCATACTGAGTTAGTAATTGGACGATTTCGATGTGACCCATGTATGAAGCCCAGTGTAAAGCTCTTCTCTCCTTCTTGTCAAAAGCATTGCAAGTAGCTCCATGGTTTAAAAGGTGTTTAACCATCTGCTTATTAATTAACTGAATTAAAAACAGACCAAAATGAAGAAGAAAAAGGCAATTTTAATTTAACCTCATAATGGCCATTAAAAGCGGCATGATGTAAAGAAGTTCGACCTTGTTTAAAATTAATTGTGATTACTTTATTGTATGAATTATTTTAGTGGACAAAAAATTACCAGCTCTATCGGAAATGTTCACGTTATTTTGTAAAGGTATAATTAGTTGTGCACAACCTAGGGCATTATTCGCCGCAGCTATATGAAGCGGACTAGAATAGAAACAAAAAATTGGTTAAGCCTTCATTGTACAAAAATATAAAAACCATTTCATACGTTTGCCAATTTTTATCCCGGGCATTGATATCAGCCTCGTGTTTCAGCAAAACTTCAACGGTGTCCTAAAAACCCCCAACAAAAAAAGGCAAGTTGAAGTTTGTGAAAAAAATGTTTAGAACAGACCCTAAAAAACACCTACATAGAAAAAGTCACCCTCATTAAGGAATATTTACCTTTAAAAACAGGTTATTGAAGTACAAATGACTCTGGAAAGTGAGGGTGTCTTTTACTATATGTAATTTTCTACAATGTAAATAAGGGAAGGAAATCTATTGTGTATTCATAGGTTTAAAGCTACTAACTTCACTGGCACTTCGGCAAGCACGATGTAGTGGTGTAAGCCATCTATTATCTTTCATGTTAACTCTAGCTCCATTTTGAATAAGTAGTTCGGATATTTCAGCTTCACCACAAGCTGCGGCTGCTTGTAAAACTGATCGCCGTTCTGGGTCTTGGAAGTTGACATCTGCTTTGAAACGTATTAATTCCCTGACTTCATCAATATCCCCTCGAAAAACTGCTTGAACTAAAGGTGGCTAAATAAAAAATATCGTTTTAAATTCGGAGGATGAGATAATTTTCCTAAAGCCGTGAAGCTATGCATCACATTGCATTTGCCACTTGCATGAGGAGTTGGAAAGGCTTAATAATTAAAATTTACCTCTTCAAGTAATAATTGAACTACCATTTCCTAAATTTCTTAGTACTTATAAATGAAACTAAATATTTAAAATACAATACGCTTCTAACATAAATATACGCATTATATGAAAAGAAAAATTGAGCAAAATATAAATTAAACTTAAGGCACGAACATTTACAGCCAAAATTATTTTTGTATATAATTTTTTTATTATCTCACAGATGTCAGTGTTAGCACGGAATTTGACAATAGAGATAGAAAAGAAATAGAGGGAAGATTACCGCGTTAAGGCAACCCTGTTTTTGACTGGGAAATTTCATCCCCCCCTCGCACATGTATGGGCTGAATTTGCAATGCCATCTATTCTTTCTTTGTTTACATCAAATGACAGTTGATTTTCCAAAAGGCATAATGTATTTCATCGCTGCCTACGTTAATCAAGGCCCGTGCGCGACTCCCATTTCCTATTTTTTTTTTTGGCAATTTAAGTAGCCGTATTCTCTCACCGCGAGCGCTGTTTATTGGACCTGCGTGACGTCACACATTTTAAATTCTAGTTTTCCCGCCGTTTGCTGTTGAAAGTTAGGTTTCGTCGTCTGCTAGCGTTTTATACGTAAATTAGCGTTTTATCGCTATTCTGACGCCCAGACATCCAGTATTAATTAGGTATCATGCTAAAAAAACGCCTACTACCCCATGCAATACCAACTGTGATTAACAAATGAAATATTTCAAGTTTGCGTGATATAAACTCAAACCAAAAAAAGTGTGATTAGATATCTTCCCAAAATTCAACTAAAAGAAACTGTACAATTGCATTAATTGGTGGTTATCTTGTAAAGGTGGCAGAGGAGCGTACAGAATGTTACGACTGTTTAAAAAAACTAATTCAGCCAGATTCAAATGCGCCTTTGCTGAAGTTAATAAGAGAACAGGACAATGGAGGTCTTAAGTACCCCAGCAGGCTACTAATTTCACTAATGGGCCAACTAAAACAACTACAAGTAGAAAGCACGACGACCAATAGTAATGGTAGTTGTGCTTTCTACTTGTAGTCAAATTGTTTTAGTTCAGCATCAAAATGCCAGTTTAAAACTTACAAAAGTACTACTCTAAAAATATTTAAGACCACTATTGTACAATCATGCACGTGACACTTCAGATGTCTATGAAATTAAAAAAAATTGAACTATAAACCTTAATCCAGAAAGGTTTAAAAGTGTAATAAATCCACAATTAAGGATAAAAATGGCTTAAAATGATTTTTATTATGTGGTGTTTTTAAGTTTCCTTTTAATAATATGCTTTTTTAATAAGAACAGGGCTCCAATCGCTCAATAGTCAATACAATAATTTATACAAGTGTTTAAGCTTACACCTTTTCCCGCCTTACCTGATTCAAATTGGGCCAGGAAAGAGAGCCATCTTACGGCAGAGTAGCGAAAAAAACAAGTCGTCGCGTTTCTCTAAAATCTCCCCCTTCCCAATGAGCGCGCACGGGCCTTGATTAACGATTTCATTTCACCGCGCATCGATGGCACCACGTAATAAAGGTTTAAAGGTTTATTTGTGCCATACATAATACACCCTTTAGGATCAGGGCGGCTCCTTAAAGGAGCGCAGCATTAAAGGGGAACGGCCAAGCTTTTCCAAATATGGCCTTATTTCCGTATCAAAAGATTAACAAGACGTTCAATGTACTAACACGCACCTTTTTTTGCCTTGAAAAAATAGCTTTTGGCCCAAAAAGTTGAAACGAAAAATAACGCCAGGTGTTTGGGTTTTAATTTTCGCCGCCATCTTAGGGGCTGCCGCCAGCGCCCCTAACCCCGTATGAGCGATATCCTAACTTTTAAAATCGCGCAATTTAGGCTTAGGTCTCTTATAACTTGAACGCGCCGCGCGTGCAAAACAAATTTTTTGCGTCTTCAACAGCGAGCGCTTTTCCGTTGTTTTTCTGTCTCACCGACTTCTCACCAGGGGCCCTATTCTGTAAGCAGTTCTCGATCGAGATCTCTCTCGATCTCGAATCGTTCTCACGAGATGTCGAAAAACGCTATTCTATAAAATATTTGTCGAAAAATGCTACTCGAATTCGATGGACTTCTCGAAGTCGATCTCGTCGTGTCCGAAGCTTACGAGATCGCTTTCGACAGAGGTTTTAACCAATCATCGAGCTGGTAGTTCTTATTAACTCCCTCCCCCCACCCTTCTCCCGTGTTGCCAAAAAGCTACCACTAGTCCACTACCCAAACTGTCTTTCTTACTTTCTTAGGGAAAAAAGCAATGGCGCTTGCTATAGCTCGGCTTGAATTGTTCATGATGAGACAAAAATTCCACTATTGCCTCTTGCTGGGAAACTGAAACACGACTTTGTCTCTCCGACATTGAAAAAATTAGTTCAGCGACTAATTTATTTCTTTATAGAAGATAATTCTAAGCTAATGAAAGAAATTTCACTAAAAACACACAACCAATTCTATACACCAAAACTTTTTACCAAACAATAAATCCTTTGGACTTTAAATATATACTGCAGTATTACAATGAAAATAAATATCCTTTCTCTAAACTATAAAACATGTGCGTTTGTAATCAGCTGTTTTTGTGATGGTGTATTCTTATTGGTCGGAAAATAGAGAGCCTATGCGCGATTACAACCGGAAATATGTAGAACCCACGTGGTCTACTCGCTTGTCGAGAGTCGAGATGTATCACTTCGAAGTCGATTTCGATGAAGTATAGAATAGCGTTTATCGAGAAATGACTTCTCGATCGAAGTGATCGCCTTCGAGATCGACTTCGAGTCGACTTCGAGAGTGAGATCGAGATAAATTAGAGAATAGCCTCCCAGGTGTCGCGGCGGACGCGCGCTTTTCGATTTCCCGAAATTTCTTTATTTTATTAAAAATTAACCACTCAATATTTTTTGATGCGGTTTTCGCCATAAATTTTAGTTTTTAATGGGTTATAGGGCTATCTAACTGGTTAAAGCTTGACCGTTCCCCTTTAACAATGAAATTATTACAAAAAGTATAATATACCGAATGAAAGAAGTTACTTAAGTTAATATCACAGTGGAGTGGAGAGGAAAGTAAATACAATAGAAATAAAATTTAAAAAAATTACAATTAAAATAAAAGATGGAGAAAGACTTATGTTATCATGAATCCAACAAAACAAAAATCATTTTATTAGATTTAGGTAGGAGAAAGAGGAGGGGCCAGAACCCGAGGCCGTGGCGCCATTATGGACTGTTTAATTTGCTTTGCGTATGTCTTGCATTTTGGCTCTCCATAAATATAGGATCTGCCCATCTCATGGCTTCCTACATTGGCGAAAAAGGGGTCGGCACTCGCGGTCAACTTCGCCAGATTCAATAGTGCCTCTATTTCTTTTCTATCTCTATGAATTTGACGGAAAGTTGTTTATTTTTTCTTTTTATAGAAAAAATAAATAGTTTATTTCTCATAAGGGTAATAGTTAATTATTTTTTCTTAAGAGAGTCTATTTATTATTTTCTCATAATATAAGAAAAACTTTTTCCGTAAGATAAATAGTGTATTTTTCTCATAATCATGAGGGGGTATGATAGGTCTCAACTGACTAGGAAGTAGAAACTGTGGATTTCTTGTTTGGAGTCCTCAGTCGATCCATGTGATTTCTACAGCTTGTCACTTTGTGCCACTTTTCGAGACGCTATTTGAATCTGAATTTACCTCAGAGTTACGTTTTCTTATTTTGTGTTATTTTCTATGATCTTTCTTTCCTAGTGTGCTGGTTTTTGTGTAAAATTTAAATGGCGTGCCCAGTGGGAAGAACACTTTTTTTTTGTATCTATGCTCATACAAAAGCCATTGTTTGCTTCGTAAACAGTTTCTTTACTAAATAAATAAAATGATGATATTACTAATTTTAGCTATAGACACTAACTGCTTTCCTATTTAGTTATTCAAATTTTCCATATGTGTTCAAATGCTTTTAAATATGTCGAGCTATAGAGTAATGGCAGTGCTACGTTACACGACGCCACCCATGCTTTTTCCTATTCATAAAAAATTCGCGAAACCTACGGAGTGCTACTACTCTATTGTAAAAATCTATTACGCAAACGAGTGTACGATTAGTTTTAATGAGCGTGCTATTAACAGGTCAAGAGTTTATTTGTTCGACTTGAAACGTCCAAATAGCGCAAACCGTTTGCACCCATCAATATTTTTCATGACTGTTTCCTTTGCCTGTTCCTTGGGTGCCCTGAAAGTCGAAGCGACGTGGCCCATTGGGTTATCATCAATGAAAGTTTTTAAAACTTTACTATTTCTTTATTTCAAATATTAGCCTAAAGTCCCTCCAAAATACTGCTCTAAAACATAGCATTTATCATTGGGAAGTCGCTCTCGCACGAACGATACCGTGTAATTTTTTTTTTGATTAAATGGAAGTTGTGAGCAGTTTCGGAAGACACTCGAGATTTAAACCCATATTTTTGATATTATTTTTTTTTGAAGGTCAAAATTTTGGCTATTCTCTTTTTGCTCTTTTTTGAGTGGTATAATTTCCCCTCATCTCATTCCCTTTTTGCGCTCTTTTAAAAAGATTTTTTACTGCTCGATTTCTTTCAAAATGACAAAAACTGCTCAAAACGAGAGAAACGCGCCCAGGGCCCCGGTAAAATATAACTTTCTAAGCCCCTAAAAGAGCCGTTACTACTGGAGATAGCTACACGTTTTCGGGAAGAAACCCGGGAGAAGTATAACTTGTTTATTCTTGTTCAAACACGGGCCCCTATATTTGTACCGTCTGCCCCCCTCTCTTGACGGGCCTGACCCCAGGTCCCCTATATTAATTAAAATACTGCATAATACCCTAGTTCTCCCCTCATTTGGAGACTGACCAATTGGCACTGCAGAAGGCCCAGAATCGATTCACTAAACTTGTAACTAAATTCGAAAATCTTCCCACGCTTTCTCAGTTAAAATATCTTGTATTTCAACAACCTGTGCAATTACATACATTTTTTCATAACAACTTAACACTAAACGTACGTTTCGGACTATTTTTCTTTAAACGTAGTTTCCCGTGGTAGGGCTCATTCCCTCAAGCTCGCCAAGCGACGATAAAATGTAATTATATAAAATATTAATATAATATTTAGAATATATAATATATATTTTAATATAAATTAAAATCAAATATTATACAGGGTGTGTTTTTTTGCTCTTTTTGAAAATTATTTACTGTACGTATTTGGAAAATCGATATCTTCTTTAATTATTGTCTCTTCTCAACCTTTAACTTAAAGGGCAACGCAAGTGGTCATGTAGGGGGGGAACTATGTTTTCTTCAACAAGCCGTAAGTAGGTTTTCCAAGGATGATTTTATACAGCGCGAAAGCCTTATTCTCCTTGGTGTAGTCACGTGGCGCAATTTCGCTCTCATTCGCGAATTTTTCGATTTTCTGCGCTGAGTTAGCTCGCAATCAACGAACCCAGGAATTTAGGCCTAGCTTAATTTATTTATTATGGAGAAAAGAACTGGGTTGGACTTTGATATTTTCGATTTAACAATGTTTTGGAATAAAATTATTTGTGAATTGAATATTTTTAATAATGGAAGTTGAAACATTAGGCCTTGGACATTTTCCAACAAACGTAAATTTAATTTATGACACTATGCGAATACATTTTTTAGCTAGCCCAACTTGTCACTTTTTCAAGTCGTGTTTTTCAGTGAAAAATTCGTAAAATTTTTTCGAACCAACGATATTCGTATGTTTTTGACGAGGCTCTACAAGTTTCCCATTGACAAATTAATTCCAGCACCTAGCGGTGAAAAATTAAGTTTTGGAAAAACGTGATTTTTTTTTCGAAATCGATGAAATTTTGTCAGTGAGTGTCCCCCGGCATGTTTAACGTACCATACAAATTTCAACTTTCTAGAAAACATAATTTAAAAAAAAAACTTTTTCGAGCAAAAAAACCCTATATAATTTGAGTTTACATGTAAGCATAAGTAACATAATAACAATAAGTATGACAATTAACGAGATTTACACCCAAACTGATTTTCATAGTTATTGCGTAATCAAGATGTTTTCTCAGCACAGAGCCCTCTAGTGTCTAAAATATGCGAGACTTCCGCTAAGCCGAAATATCTGGTTTCTGATAGATCGGCGGAATATTAGGCTAAAATGATAAAAATTGAAAAAGTTTTCTCGGTGCCACGAGCTCATGTGGGCTTCAAAACAAAGCCAAAGCCCCTCGCGACTCCAGAACGTGCTCTCCGATATTAGGCTTAAATTTTTATCAATAAGTAGTCATCCAAAACGGTATTTCGCGAGTCCAAGTAACAGCTTGAAGAGAGTATCAGTGCCGAAAAAAGGTTCGGTTAGAAAATTAGCATTAAAGCAATATTAAGTGAAGAATAAAAGAACGTCGTTATATTTGCATATATAAAACATATAACGACGTTCTTTTATTCTTCACTTAATATGAACGCATATAGTAACTGAACTACACTCAAGCCTTAGTCATTAAAGCAATAGGAAGTGTCATACTTATTGTTATTATGTTACTTATGATGTAAGTAAATATCCCCACCGGTTGTAAATTTTACATCGTCAGGCAAAGTAATACAAGACGTACGACGGTCAGAATACACACAATCCTTCTAATGTGTTAAGTTTGTTTGAGATATTCACAGCAACCTGCAACGCCGGTATCGCAACCAAAATATATCCACGGTCACACATATATACATATTTACACTTATTTGTTACTTCTAGTCATACTTTTAAAGCATCGAAGATTCCTTCGATCAGTATCACTTTTATTTTTTACTTCTGATCACACTTATATGTTACTACTAGTCAGCCGTTGAGTGTCACACTTATTTCTTCTAGTAACTTATTAGTTACTTCTGGTCATACGCCGAAGACTAGGCCGATCAGTGTCATACTTAATTGTTACTTCTGCTCATACGTTGAAAGCGCGGCCCACTCTGAACGGCCTTGAAAAACGCCAGAGGGAAACGGGCGCGTAGACCTCTATAAACACGCGGATTTACAATGTTGGAAATTGCAGGGGTCCGTATACGCTGCCCAAAAAACCTTACTTACGAGGAGACGACCCGAGGTGGTTCTCACCGATTTGGTTCAAAGTTGGGGGATTGTTAGACCTAGATGTAACATGAAACCCGTTAAAGGGAAAAGTTACGATGGGCTTCCCTTTTGCCATGGCAACCAAAAATGTTTTTTACAACATAAAATAAGAAAAAGTCTATGTAAAATAACATGCGAAAATGACAAATTCTAAGGGTCCTCCCTGTGCAAAACTTCAATAAATCAAAAAATAATAATTTAAAAAAAAATAAAAAAATAGTAAATTTAACATTTTTGGGTTACTTTGGACAAATAGGGGGGACTAAAAACCATTTTGTGTGACCTCGAGCTAATTTGAATAAATAGGTCGAAATTTTAGGTATAATACAAAATATTTGTAAAACTTATGCCGTGATAACTGCCATATATTTTCGCCGATAAATCTTAAAATTGCTACATTACATTATCTGAACGATGTATACAGATTTTTAGATTTCGATAGAAAAACGACGCCATTTTATATAATGGCGGATACAAATATAAATCATGGTGCAATAAGTTAGGTAATTTGTATCCGATTAACCTAAGATTTTCTACGTTACATTATCTGTCCGAATGAATTCGTACTATAGATTTTTATAGAAATCCGACACCATTTTGGAAAATGGCGGATATCAATAAAACTCATCGTGCGATAAGTTCCGTAAATATTCGTCGATTAATCAGAAATTTTCTACGTTTCATTATCTGCCCGAGTTAATTAGACCTATGGGTTTTCCAATAATAATCCGACACCATTTTGAAATATGGTGGATATAAATATACCTTCTGATGCGATAACTGCCGAAATTATTTGTCGATTTACGTGAAATTTTCTACATTACATTATCTGATCGAATAAATAAGCCCCTTACACTGTGATAGAAATATGACGCCATTTTACAAAATGGCAGATATCAATATCTCATAATGCGATAATAATTTCCCGAGTTACCAATAATTTCCCGAGTTACCAATAATTTCCCGATTTACCAATAATTTCCTGAGTTACCAATAATTTCCAGAATTACCATTAGTTTCAAGAATTACTATTAGTTTCAAGAATTACCAATAATTTCCAGAATAACAAAATATTTCCCAAATTACCAATTATTTCCCAAATAACTAATAATTTTCCAAATTACAAATTATTTCCCAAATTATTAATAATTTTCCAAATTACCCAAAATTTCCGGAATTACAACCACTTTGTGCTTTACCAATAATTTCCGGAATTACAACCACTTTGTGCTTTACCAATAATTTCCCGAATTACCAATAATTCTACAATGCCAATTGAACTAATTTAATAATATTTCAATTTACCCAAATTATGCCTAAATGATATATTTAACCATAATTATTTTCTATTAATCCAATGATATAAGAACTTACCCAATATTATTGGATTTTGCCGAAATGTATTAAAATTTACCCATTTTATATGAAGTTTCCTATAATTTTTTTTAACAATAACAATACAGAATTTATCGCACCAAGGGTTAAATTGATGTGCGTTATTTTGAAAAACGGACTATTTCTCTCAAAAGAAATAGGACTAATTTACTCGGTCAGAAATAGAAAATTTCAGAATAGTTGACGAATAATTACGGAACTTCTCGGACAAGCGCCATTTTGCCCAATGGCTTCGGAATTCTTTCAAAATAGAAAGGACTTTTCTATTCGATCATTTAATGAAACAGAAAAATTCTGATTTATCGTCGAATAATTACGGAACTTATATGACATCCGCCATTTTCCAAAATGGCCTCGAATTTTATTAAAATTAATAGGATTTATTATCTTTAATAGGTAATGTAAAGTAGAAAATTTCAAGTAATTGGACAAATAATTTCGGCAGTTATCGCATTATGAGATATTGATATCTACCATTTTGTAAAATGGCGTCAGATTTCTATCACAATGTAAGGGGCTTATTTATTCGGTCAGATAATGTAATGTAGAAAATTTCACGTAAATCGACAAATAATTTCGGCAGTTATCGCATCATAAGGTATATTTATATCCACCATATTTCAAAATGGCGTCGGATTATTATTGGAAAACCCATAGGTCTAATTAACTCGGGCAGATAATGAAACGTAGAAAATTTCTGATTAATCGACGAATATTTACGGAACTTATCGCACGATGAGTTTTATTGATATCCGCCATTTTCCAAAATGGTGTCGGATTTCTATAAAAATCTATAGTACAAATTCATTCGGGCAGATAATGTAACGTAAAATCTTAAGTTAATCGGATATAAATTACCTAACTTATTGCACCATGATTTATATTTGTATCCGCCATTTTACAAAATGGCGTCGTTTTTCTATCGAAATCTAAAAATCTGTTTACATCGTTCAGATAATGTAATTTAGAAATTTTAAGATTTATCGGCGAAAATATATGGCAGTTATCACGGCATAAGTTTTACAAATATTTTGTATTATACCTAAAATTTTGACCTATTTATTCAAATTAGCTCGAGCTCACCCAAAATGGTTTTTATTCTCCCCTATTTGTCCAAAGTAATCCAAAAATGTAAAATTTACAATTTTTTTAAAAATATTTTTTTTTTTGAATTATTGGAGTTTTGCAAAAGGGGGGGGGGGGACCCTTAGAATTTGTCATTTTCGCATGTTATTTTACATAGACTTTTTCTCATTTTCTGTTGTCAAAAACATTTTTGGTTGCCATGGCAAAACGGAAGCCCAGCGTAACTTTTCCCTTTAACGGGTTTCATGTTACATCTAGGTCTAACAATCCTCCAACTTTGAACCAAATCGGTGAGAACCACCTCGGGTCGTCTCCTCGTTAGAATTAAATTTAAGGAAAGTATTGGCAATTCTAGGTTAAATGTAAACCACAGCTATTCAAAAATATAACTTTCATGAAAATCGGACTTAAATTAAGGAACGTTATGTCGACTTTCAGGCGGAAATATAAAACCACGAACATTGGGGTCCGGTAAATAACCCCGAAAACTATACTTAAATTTAATATTTACTGATATAACCGAAGTTGTAGTTTAACTGAATCCTAACCTATCCAATAATATTTTTTTAACGTTATCGGACTTAATTTTAAAGAAAATATCTACCACATAAAGGAAATCACCGAAAATAGTAAATTGGGCAAATGCCCAACTTCTTGGGCTCCGATTTGAAAACTTTATGAAAGGCTATCAAAGGCGATGTCTGTACATTCGAACGAGATATCATTGACTCTTCTAGCCCTAACCGTTGAAGAGGTATGCGTGACACGGCGCCATCGGCGGCATCGGCAACGGCTACACTGTACGTGAGACTAATACACACAAATCCTTAGGATTGTGTGTAAAAAGCGGTTATTTTTAAACCATGATACGGCCTGGTGAAACATTTCATTCCCACACTTCTCTTCGTAAGAGAAACATTGTATGTTTCTGCTCTTGATAATCAGAGGAAAATAAATATTACAGGCCTAATGTTATTTATCGTAATCATTTAGAAAATTCCAAACTCTTCGATCAGTGAAGAGATTAATTCTTTATCAAAGGGAGTACAACCACTCTGGTTTGGTAGGATGAGCTTAGAGTCTAAGCGCATCCTACCAAACCAGAGCTACTCGGTATAGGCTAAGCCTTAGACTATACCGAGTAGCTTCCACAAGCCTTCCTAGCGAGGGGCGACAAGAAGTTAGTTTGATCGGGTTTTACCCCCAAACAGGTCCGGACTGGGACCTAAAACCGGCCCGGGCATTTTAGAAACGTCGGCCCCTACTTCCCACAAAAACACTACTTGTCATGCTGGCTAGATGGCCTCACGGCCCTTTGACCACACCGGCCCATCGGGAATTTGCCCGATCTGCCCTATGGCCAGTCCGGGCCTGCCCCCAAATTTCGAAAACGTTTATAAACCCTAACGCCATTTTTTATGAATAGGAAAAAGCATGGGTGATGTCGTGTGACGCAGCACTACCATAAGCGCACCCTACCAAACAAGAAGGGTTATACTCCCTTTAACAAACGCCCATTTGTCAACAACAGACAGGCGCTCTCCGCATTGCTTTTCTATACTTTTTTCCATTAAGTCCATCACGACTGTCTTGCCCCCTTGCCGAACTTTGCTGCCAGAACTTTGACAACAGCTTTGGGAGTGTATTGAATAACCGGTTTTGCTTAGACCAGTGAGCAGTATTTGTTATTATGAGTGAAATTGAGAGGTAAAATATCTTTTAAAAAAAACCCAAACGGAAAGGAGATGAGCGAAAATTTCGACGCTCAAAAAGAGTGAAACTTTTACCGCTTAATAATGAGGGAAAAGTGACGAGCAAAAATTTACCCGCCCAAAATATTCGCGAATGCCACTGGATATCACACGAGCAAGAGCGAGATGAGCGCTTCTTTAATAAAAGTGCCCATCACTAATTTTTGCTCCTCTCTTTTCGATCTTTTTGAGCGGTATACGTATCGCTCTTCTCTTTTCGCTCTTTTTGAGCGGTATATGTTTCACTCTTCTCTTTTCGCTCTTTTTGTGCGGTATATGTTTCGCTCCTCTCTTTTCGCTCTTTATGAGCGGTATATGTTTCGCTCATCTCTTTTCGCTCTTTTTGAGCGGTATATGTTTCGCTCCTCTCTTTTCGCTCTTTTTGAGCGGTATATGTTTCGCTCTTCTCTTTTCGCTCTTTTTGAGCGGTATATGTTTCGCTCCTCTCTTTTCGCTCTTTTTGAGCGGTATATGTTTCGCTCCTCTCTTTTCACTCTTTTTGAGCGGTATATGTTTCGCTCCTCTCTTTTCGCTCTTTTTGAGCGGTATATGTTTCACTCCTCTCTTTTCGCTCTTTTTGAGCGGTATATGTTTCGCTCTTCTCTTTTCGCTCTTTTTGAGCGGCATATGTTTCGCTCCTCTCTTTTCGCTCTTTTTGAGCGGTATATGTTTCGCTCCTCTCTTTTCGCTCTTTTTGAGCGGCATATGTTTCGCTCCTCTCTTTTCGCTCTTTTTGAGCGGCATATGTTTCGCTCCTCTCTTTTCGCTCTTTTTGAGCGGTATATGTTTCGCTCCTCTCTTTTCGCTCTTTTTGAGCGGCATATGTTTCGCTCCTCTCTTTTCGCTCTTTTTGAGCGGCATATGTTTCGCTCCTCTCTTTTCGCTCTTTTTGAGCGGTATATGTTTCGCTCCTCTCTTTTCGCTCTTTTTGAGCGGTATATGTTTCGCTCCTCTCTTTTCGCTCTTTATGAGCGGTATATGTTTCGCTCCTCTCTTTTCGCTCTTTTTGAGCGGTATATGTTTCGCTCCTCTCTTTTCGCTCTTTATGAGCGGTATATGTTTCGCTCCTCTCTTTTCGCTCTTTTTGAGCGGTATATGTTTCACTCCTCTCTTTTCGCTCTTTTTGAGCGGTATATGTTTCACTCCTCTCTTTTCGCTCTTTTTGAGCGGTATATGTTTCGCTCTTCTCTTTTCGCTCTTTTTGAGCGGCATATGTTTCACTCCTCTCTTTTCGCTCTTTTTGAGCGGTATATGTTTCGCTCTTCTCTTTTCGCTCTTTTTGAGCGGCATATGTTTCGCTCCTCTCTTTTCGCTCTTTTTGAGCGGTATATGTTTCACTCCTCTCTTTTCGCTCTTTTTGAGCGGTATATGTTTCGCTCTTCTCTTTTCGCTCTTTTTGAGCGGCATATGTTTCGCTCCTCTCTTTTCGCTCTTTTTGAGCGGTATATGTTTCACTCCTCTCTTTTCGCTCTTTTTGAGCGGTATATGTTTCGCTCTTCTCTTTTCGCTCTTTTTGAGCGGTATATGTTTCGCTCTTCTCTTTTCGCTCTTTTTGAGCGGCATATGTTTCGCTCCTCTCTTTTCGCTCTTTTTGAGCGGTATATGTTTCACTCCTCTCTTTTCGCTCTTTTTGAGCGGTATATGTTTCGCTCTTCTCTTTTCGCTCTTTTTGAGCGGTATATGTTTCACTCCTCTCTTTTCGCTCTTTTTGAGCGGTATATGTTTCACTCCTCTCTTTTCGCTCTTTTTGAGCGGCATATGTTTCGCTCCTCTCTTTTCGCTCTTTTTGAGCGGTATATGTTTCGCTCCTCTCTTTTCGCTCTTTTTGAGCGGTATATGTTTCGCTCCTCTCTTTTCGCTCTTTTTGAGCGGTATATGTTTCGCTCCTCTCTTTTCGCTCTTTTTGAGCGGTATATGTTTCACTCCTCTCTTTTCGCTCTTTTTGAGCGGCATATGTTTCGCTCCTCTCTTTTCGCTCTTTTTGAGCGGTATATGTTTCGCTCCTCTCTTTTCGCTCTTTTTGAGCGGTATATGTTTCGCTCCTCTCTTTTCGCTCTTTTTGAGCGGTATATGTTTCGCTCCTCTCTTTTCGCTCTTTTTGAGCGGTATATGTTTCGCTCCTCTCTTTTCGCTCTTTTTGAGCGGTATATGTTTCGCTCCTCTCTTTTCGCTCTTTTTGAGCGGTATATGTTTCACTCTTCTCTTTTCGCTCTTTTTGTGCGGTATATGTTTCGCTCCTCTCTTTTCGCTCTTTATGAGCGGTATATGTTTCGCTCCTCTCTTTTCGCTCTTTATGAGCGGTATATGTTTCGCTCCTCTCTTTTCGCTCTTTATGAGCGGTATATGTTTCGCTCCTCTCTTTTCACTCTTTTTGAGCGGTATATGTTTCGCTCATCTCTTTTCGCTCTTTTTGAGCGGTATATGTTTCGCTTCTCTCTTTTCGCTCTTTTTGAGCGGTATATGTTTCGCTCCTCTCTTTTCGCTCTTTTTGAGCGGTATATGTTTCGCTCCTCTCTTTTCACTCTTTTTGAGCGGTATATGTTTCGCTCCTCTCTTTTCACTCTTTTTGAGCGGTATATGTTTATCTCCTCTCTTTTCGCTCTTTTAAGCGGTATATGTTTCGCTCCTCTCTTTTCGCTCTTTTTGAGCGGCATATGTTTCGCTCCTCTCTTTTCGCTCTTTTTGAGCGGTATATGTTTATCTCCTCTCTTTTCGCTCTTTTTTTAGTTTCACATCGAATATATATATATATATCGACACTATTGCTATGGACGGAATGTCGTTAAGTGTTGTTTGTGGGGGGGGGGGGGCAGAATAACATAGTGTGGGGAACTGGTGCATATAGCGTAGAGCCTTCACACCAAGCGCGCCAAGGGAAAATATTTATATATATATATATATATATATATATATATACACAAAAAAACAGTGAAAAAGCGAGAAAAAATAATAATGAAAATGCACAATATAACTATAAAACACGACCGAGTAAAATACACAATGAATGTCAGAAAGGAGTTCTCAGATCCGAATGGCACGTCGGAGAATGACGCGGGTGGCAGCGACCACCTCGGCGAAGCCCGCGTGAACCGCCTTGAGGACCCCATCTAAAGAAACCGGTAGATGCCTCTTGTGGAGGGCGGAGTGTAGACGCAGCCGAGGTGCAAGCTGGTCGGGGCAGACGAAGAGAATGTGTTCCACAGTGTCAACAGCACCGCACTTCGTACAACTGTCTGTGGGAGACAGGTTGAAGCGAAAAAGTAGCGTCTTTGTCGGAAGGCGGTGGCAGCCGAGACGCGCCAAAAGAGTGTCATCGCGTCGCGTAAGCTGTAAACGCGTGATTTCGCGCGAACCCGGGTTCGGCTTCGCGCGATAGAGAGCATACGCGGACGCACGAGTCCTCCAGGAATCAGCCCAAGTAGTGGTCCGGACCTTGCTGCACACTGACTTCAGTCCACCCGCCGTTTCGTTGCCCTCCACTCCTACATGAGCCGGGCACCACAGGAGATAAAAAGATAAAAAAGGGTACTTGTCGCGGAGATCATGAATTGCCGTGACCACCGGGTCAGTAGAGCGCTTATGGAGCATGGTGAGGGCACTCATAGAATCCGAGCAGACGATCACCGAGCTGTGAAGATGAGCTGACGCGTAGGAAAGAGCTAGTTGTATGGCGAGTAGCTCGATCCTGTTGATGGGATGACCACTGTTGATGGGATGACCGGAATCGACATAGTAACGGGCTCCAACCCCTAGAGATGGAACTGCGAAAGCGGCGCCGGCAATTCCCGAGTCCGAAGCGAGAGAACCGTCAGTGTAGATAATGGTCGCATCCTTGGCGAGAGTGTCAAGCGTCGCGAGGAAAGATTGACTCAGCGCGTCCGAGCAGAGGTCGCCTTTGCGAGAATGCAACCAGCGGGAGATGACCTTCACCGTGGGCGGTTCCCAAGAAGGAGATGGGGTGGGTGGGATGTGACTCCTGGAGGTATGAAAGAGCCAGGAAAGATTATGCTCTCTGGTTAAGTGCCACGCACGAAGCGGGAAAGGGAGCCGGTCCGGTGCGAAGTGATGTTCGAGGACTTCCAAAGTGGCGAGACTGTCGCGGAGCAGAGTGGGGTAAAATTCTGGTGAGTTGGCTGCTCCACAAGGCGCGAGAGTGTGAAGGTCCAGGATGGAACGACGAACGCTCAAAGGAGGAATTGCCGCCTCCGCTTCCATAAGAACTATGGGCGAGGAGTGCGGGACTCCCAGGATGACTCGAAGAGCAGCGTTCTGTACTTTATCCAAAATGGCCAGAAGGGTGGCGGAAGCGGACGCATAGAGTGGGCTGGAATAGTCCAACCTGGATCGGATAAGGTAGGTATACAGGAGCCGGAGCACCCCCTACTCGCTCCCCAACTGGTCACCGAGACGGTACGCAGGAGGTGTTGTTTGTTTGTTTTTTTGGCGTGGAAAGCGACGACACGGTAGATGGAGCTACAAGGTACACGCCGAGCTTTGGCGGGAAGTTTGAAATAACGCTTTATGAATCGTTATATAGTCTGTCTGGTGGGTAGTTTGAAATTAATAAAAATAATTAAAAGAAAAAGAATTAAAAATGTAATAGGATTAGTTTGGCGGGTAGTTTGAATTAGACAATTTCTTTCGATATGCTAGAATAGGATTATAATTGGCGGGATGTTTGAATTAGATAATTTCTTTCGATATGTTATAATAGGAATATTTTTCGACGTTGTAAATTAATTATGTTGAATTATTATTGCACGTCGTAAGACATCGAAGGTAGCTTAACTATTTAACCTTTGATACTTTAATGCGTCGATGTGAAACTAATATTCCGGCTGGGCCGACTTGTTAATCTCTCTTTTCACTCGGTAAAAGTTTCGTCCCTCTCTTAAGTAGCTCTGAAAATAATTCAACACGTAGCCTTTAACAGCACCTCGCTAGGGGGAGATTGTCTTATTGTGATGATGTCACTCCGTTACTAGCTCTCAGTAAAATATTCCCCAAAGTGACAAACTTATGGACCAATATTATAGACTTATGGAAGCACCTACGGACTGTAATGCAATAAATGATAAATCACGCGAAAAATTGGAAATTCTGGCTATTTTAAATAATTTTTAAAACGTTTTTCACTATAAGCGCGTCTTTATTTTATTTGTTTAGGGCTTAGCTTTTTTTACCCGTTTAATTATAGAATTTTATACCTTTTCTCGTGATTTATCATTTTTTACGATCTACATGTAACTATTAAAATAGTTTTTGGGCTGGACCGGAACGAAAACGCCCTTCAAATTAAAATGATATCTTATTAAATATTCACTCAGAAATAAAAATAATAAATTGAGGGCTAGGAAAAATTTACTCTTAAAAGGGAAAATAGTGTTGAAGATGTCAAACGTAAACTTAAGTTATTAATAGTTAAAAAAATAATTTCGGTTTTTAAACAATTGAAAACTTTAGGTGACCATTCTTAATGTTTTTAGAGACCTAAATACGTTCTTTGGCCACCGTGCAAATTACCTTTAATTAAAAATATGATAAATTGGTGTTGTAACGTTACAATAGCCAGGAATGTACTTATTTCATTTCCTTATCTCGATTTCCGCAAATATCCGAGTTACCAGATTTTTCTTCTAACTAAGCACGGCCAACTTAGATCCACTGCTACTCGAGTAGCAGTGGATCTAAGTTGGCCGTGAACTAAGTTAAGCGATCAACACTTCTTTACTTCTGAAAAGTGAAAAATATACGAGGAAGAAACTACGTCGTAGTTCGCGACACAATTTGACAGGTACAATTCCGAGGTGGTCCTAAATTGAACTATCATTCGCTCAGAGACAGCTAGGTTTCCTGGGAAGACCTTCGAACTACTTCACTTCCGAGTCGAAAAGCAAATATTATGACTTAAACTAGGGAAAAACGTGAAATGGTCATCCGCCTCCCACGCTTTCCAATTAACGTCTCCGTCTCAGCAAGAAGAAGCGGGAACGCTTCCACATCCGATGTTTTGACACACGAGCTAACTATATTTAAAAAACAAACCAACTCTTTAAAAAAATTGCAAACATGGAAACGAAAATCCAATTTTACTTGATCAGCCGACTCTCTCTAAAGAGATTAGGTTGGGGTGGCGGAGTGGTTAGCACTTTCGCCTCGCAGCAAGAGGAGCCGGGTTCGATCCCAGCTTGGAACAACTCCTTCTGCGTAGAGTTTGCAAGTTCTCTCCCCACTGGTTTAAGGGGTTTTCCCCCGAGCTCTTCGGTTTCCCCTTCCATAAAAACTTGTTGAGGTTAACGGTAATAGTTAGTGTAGGGAGCTGTTGGCTCGAACGCGTGGCATGCAGGGCTTGTCACCACCCTCCTACGCATTATAACCCGGCCACCTGAATTAAAGGCTTCAAAAGTCGCTCGATGACTTAGGCCTAAGGTGGTGCCTTGGGTATTAGCCTAGCTGATTATTATTATTATTATTATTATTATTATTATTATGTAAAGGACCGCGATCAAAGATAAAAATAAGTACGGTCAAGCTTTAACCAGTTAGATAGCCCTATAGCCCATTAAAAAACTAAAATTTGTGGCGAAAACCGCATCAAAAAATATTGAGTGGTTAATTTTTAATAAAATAAAGAAAAGTCGGGAAATCGAAAAGCGCGCGTCCGCCGCGACACCTGGTGAGAAGTCGGTGAGACAGAAAAACAACGTAAAAGCGCGCGCTGCTGAAGACGCGAAAAATTTGTTTCGTACGCGCGGCGTGTTCCAGTTATAAGAGACTTAAGCATGGGCCGCGTTCAGTAACCGTAATCGGAGAGTAAACAGTTTATCAACCGTTGAGTTCCGATTGCTAACGTGACGTAGTATTCTACTGAACGGCTCCAGGCAAATTGACTGAATTTTACGTTGAGTCGTCTGCTATTTTGTTCTGCATCTTAAAAGCTCAAATAAGTTATTTTGACCGAGGCTTATTCTAATTTAAGTATTTTGAATAAATTTGGTAACTTAATAGCTGAAAAATTAATGAAACAACCATAGATATAAGAAATGTATATAAAGGTCTAGATAAATTTCGGGGCGTCTAAGCCTAACATAAAATACGGAATTGACACCTAGCAGACACCGAGGAAGGCACGTGACCAAGAGCGCGAGCTCTCTTAGCATTTTAGTACTAAGTGCTTGACCTTTCCGCAGGCCGTAGTCTTTAGACACCATCTGTTGGTGACTTTTAGTATAATTTTAAAGCAGGAAACAATGGCTCTCGCGACGATAGCACGAGCTTTCTTACCGATAGATAGCGCCTTATAAGGATAGCCTGCAGAAATTACGCGTTTCTGCTAGCTGTCACCTCCGTATTCACTCCTTTTGAAATATTTTATCTAGACCTTTATATACATTTCCTATATCTATGGAAACAACACTTAGCAATTCGTATTCTGTCAAAATCGTCCGATGGCGCTGCTATGCTATAGAGTAGTAGCACTCTGTAGCTTTGGCGGCCATTGTGGGCGCGAATTTTTTATGAATAGGAAAAAGCATGGGTGACGTCGTGTGACGTAGCACTGCCATTACTCTATAAATATTTCCTTCATTATCGGACAAATCAATTTGCTTAAAACTACTAGCAGGCAGATTAGAAGTCGCCATGCTTGCAACGTCACGATTGCGTTTATCAACTAAATAAGCGGCTCTTCCAGCCGCTTATTTCGTTTGCTATTCGATTGCAAACGTGACGTCAATCCCGGAAGTGAAAAAAGTCGTACAGTAGCGAATGCGCATTCAACGGTTAAACCGTTTGCTGTTACTGAACGCGGCCCTAAATTGCGCGATTTTAAAAGTTAGGATAGTTCGCAAATCGCTCATACGGGGTTAGGGGCGCTGGGATGGCGTCGAAAATTCAAACCCAAACACCTGGCGTTATATTTTGTTTCTACTTTTTGGGCCAAAAGCTATTTTTTCAAGACAAAAAAGTTACGTGTTAGCATGAATTTTTTCATGGTGTTAGTATATTGAACGTCTTGTTAATCTTTTTATACGGAAATAAGGCCATATTTGGAAAAGCTTGACCGTTCCCCTTTAATAATAAACAAATATACTTTATTTTGTTCTCGGCAAACTAGCTCACAGTGTTTCAAAGAGCCCAAAAATTTTGGCAAAAAAAAAAAATGGTCCGTACATTTTGTATAATAAGGAAATAATGGAGTGTGACGCAGTACCAAAGGTTTTTAGCTGCGACCCATAGCGGTGAAGTTACTTTCCTCGAAGGAGCACAAGGTTTTCGTTGGTGTCATTCGATAGATCTAAGCGAATTTAGAACGTGGAAAAAAACTTCACAGTCATAAGTTATTTTGTAGCTAACCCCCCCCCCCCCCCTAAACAAACGTGTAGGGAAAAATTGTATGATTTTAGATTCTAAAAGTACGCTAACCATTTTACAAATCCTTACCTGGCACGTCCATGGAGTTAGAAAAGAAATAGAGGGAAGATTACCGCGTTAAGACACCCCGGTTTTTGACCGGGAAAATTCATCCCCCCCACGCATGTATGACAGCGGAGATGGGCGGAATTTGCAACGCCATCTATCCTTCCTTTGTCGATATCAAATGGCAGTTGATTTTCAAAAAGGCATTTCATTTCACCGCGCGCCGATGGCGCCACGTAATCTGCCCATCTCATGGCTTCCTACATTGCCGAAAAGGGGGTCGGCACTCGCGGTCAACTTCGCCACGTCTTGTAGTATTTCAATAATAATATTGAATATTCAAATTATTCAGCTAAATAAAAATAATATTGAATATTCAAATTATTCAGCTAAATAAAAATAATATTGAATATTCAAATTATTCAGCTAAATAAAAATAATATTGAATATTCAAATTATTCAGCTAAATAAAAATAATATTGAATATTCAAATTATTCAGCTAAATAAAAATAATATTGAATATTCAAATTATTCAGCTAAATAAAAATAATATTGAATATTCAAATTATTCAGCTAAATAAAAATAATATTGAATATTCAAATTATTCAGCTAAATAAAAATAATATTGAATATTCAAATTATTCAGCTAAATAAAAATAATATTGAATATTCAAATTATTCAGCTAAATAAAAATAATATTGAATATTCAAATTATTCAGCTAAATAAAAATAATATTGAATATTCAAATTATTCAGCTAAATAAAAATAATATTGAATATTCAAATTATTCAGCTAAATAAAAATAATATTGAATATTCAAATTATTCAGCTAAATAAAAATAATATTGAATATTCAAATTATTCAGCTAAATAAAAATAATATTGAATATTCAAATTATTCAGCTAAATAAAAATAATATTGAATATTCAAATTATTCAGCTAAATAAAAATAATATTGAATATTCAAATTATTCAGCTAAATAAAAATAATATTGAATATTCAAATTATTCAGCTAAATAAAAATAATATTGAATATTCAAATTATTCAGCTAAATAAAAATAATATTGAATATTCAAATTATTCAGCTAAATAAAAATAATATTGAATATTCAAATTATTCAGCTAAATAAAAATAATATTGAATATTCAAATTATTCAGCTAAATAAAAATAATATTGAATATTCAAATTATTCAGCTAAATAAAAATAATATTGAATATTCAAATTATTCAGCTAAATAAAAATAATATTGAATATTCAAATTATTCAGCTAAATAAAAATAATATTGAATATTCAAATTATTCAGCTAAATAAAAATAATATTGAATATTCAAATTATTCAGCTAAATAAAAATAATATTGAATATTCAAATTATTCAGCTAAATAAAAATAATATTGAATATTCAAATTATTCAGCTAAATAAAAATAATATTGAATATTCAAATTATTCAGCTAAATAAAAATAATATTGAATATTCAAATTATTCAGCTAAATAAAAATAATATTGAATATTCAAATTATTCAGCTAAATAAAAATAATATTGAATATTCAAATTATTCAGCTAAATAAAAATAATATTGAATATTCAAATTATTCAGCTAAATAAAAATAATATTGAATATTCAAATTATTCAGCTAAATAAAAATAATATTGAATATTAGACTTTGAATTTATTAAATATTTTTATCCTCTAAATATACATTAATATTGTTTAAGGAACTTAATAAGAAGCCATATTCTTCTTATATAAATTATAAAATTATACATTTTTTTAATAAAAATAATAAAAAGAGCTTATTCTTATTCTCTTAAAGGGATAATGAAATGGTAAAATAACCTACTTTCAGTTTATTCCGCTCCAAAATTAAGTATAATCCCGATTTTCTTTAACAAAAACCACCTATTAAATAAAGTAGTTGAAAAAGAATTCGAATGGTGCAAACACGTTGCCAAAACAATTGACGATGAAGACAAAACGAATATTCACGTGTCTTGGGAAGCATACCATGCTAATATCCAACTAAAGATGACAGACCAGTCTAAATACCCTTTAGGCCTAGCTACGTGAAAAAAGCGACAGCAATTTTAAACCCTGGTCAAGTACCGGTCATCGCCTGTGATCAGCCGCTTTTCAAATTAGCAAAAGAAATCCAATAGCGATGGCCTGAAATAATAATAATAATAATCAGCTAGGCTAATACCCAAGGCACCACCTTAGGCCCAAGTCATCTAGCGACTTTTTATGTACGGAGAAGATTCTTTTGTAGTTATGCTTGGCGGACTGCACATAAAAATGACGTTACTTAAATGCCTTGGTGATCTATTGGACGGAAGTGGATGGAAAACAAATAGATCTTGCAAATCATGAAAAAAAGGCCGCGCAAGGTCTAGGGTATTTGATGTCAAGTAGCATGATATGCAGGCTTTTCTTTACCAAGAGTTATGAACAGGCCCATTAAGAACTAGTCCATATTTATAATTTAAGACCTTGCCCATGGTTTGATTTCACTACGTTCATGGGCTGAGACATTAGGACGTAGTGTTGGCCAGAGGACCTTGCGAATTTTAACCTTCAGGTTTTTGCCCAGATTTCATATATCTATAAAAATTGTATCAACACACTGCGAATGTACGCGTATTCGGCTTTTGTTTACCGTTATAGACCGACCACCGTCTGTGAGAATACCTCTAATCTTTTTTTGGTTTTATTTTTTCCACAAATTTACATGCTTTAATCCAAAAGTGCACGATTTGAGAAAAAAACCTTCGTTATGCTCTAGACTATAACTCTTTTTTCAATGGATGACACTAGCGTCGAAATCCAAAAGCGGTACTAATAGGTACCCCTAGCATTCATTGGATCGTTTGTAAATTGGTCAATTACCTAAATAAATTAATTTTAAACATTAGTTTTTACACGGGATACATAATTTAGGTTAAAGTCCTCTAAATAAAGAAAAAGTCTAATTATAATACTCTACACTGGCTCTCTGACGACGTTATCATTTCGCTATTTTGAATTTTAGCTTCCTAATTGCAAATTGTATTTACTTCAATTAACTTTGGTTGGCTGTTTTATTAATATTTTTTATCATCATTATTACTATGTTTTTTTAAGTCATTCTGTAATTATACTTAATTTTGTATAAGACGGCTATAAGTCGCACTAAGACTTGGCCCTCTAACCTCTATCCATTACGCTTAAAAATAAATAAAAATTTTATTTGATTTGAATTTGATTTGATTAATAGTTGGCACCACGATCTCTAATAAAAACCCATTTTTTAAATCAAAATCGGATAGATTCATGGCCATCTCTAATAACTGTGGCCTTTTTTTATAATACAGGGGAAATGTTAGAGCCGACAGTTGCTATTATACACGGTTTTAAACTGATATCAGTATATATCAAGAGGCTAACCACTTCCTAAAATTAAAAATCAGTTAATTGAATCGGATTATCCAAAAACACTTATAGAAACCATATTTGACAGAAACTTAATCTGTATGCCTCCTGATATGAAAAGTAGACCAAAAGAGGAGGTTTTAGTTTTACCCTATACAGTGATTTCAGTATCACGTGACACGACGTCACCTATGCTTTTTCTCATAGAGAAAAAATCCCACACAAAATGGCGGCCATAGCCAAAACCACGAACTGAAACTACTCTATATACCTAAACCATAGAGAACTTAAACGAATTTTGAAAAATTATAAAATAAACTTAGTATCAAAAACCACTAATATTCTAAAAAATCCAATTTCGCATTTAAAGGCTAAAATAGAGGATTCCGCCATTCGAGGCGTTATTTATGAAATCCCTTGCTCATGTGGGAAAACGTATATTGATGAAACAAAACGTTCCATTTTGGACAGGATTCGTGAACATAAAACCTGTGTGGCTAAGCATGGATAGTAAATTTTAGAGGATCGGTAAAAAGCCTGGTTTTTAGCCCCCGTAAACCAATCACACTAAGGGATACGGCCAAGGTTATTTAAAAAAAAAAAAAAAAAAAAACAAGTATCGCTAAGAGTGGACGATACTGTCCGAAAAAAGGAAAAAAGATAAACACGAAACACATTTTTACGCGAAAAGCTATTTTTTCACGTTTTTATAGATTAAATATGATATACTAAATATCAGTTGATAGTTTTTATTGAATTAAAAAACCAAAATTAAGAATTACTAAAATATAAAGCGCAAAAAATTACGTAACAATATCAACCGCATTAGATTGCCATTTTGAAATTTTAAGATCACGTGGTACAAACGACCTTGCAAGACTCCCTCGCGGCCTTGAGTCTCTCGAGCTGATTGATACGCGGGAAGAAATAAAATGCACTGTGGAAGGCTATCGAAAACCTGTCCTCTTAATTTACTGTCCATGGGCTAAGGGCGATATGAATAACGGAATTTTATGGCACGCTATCCTGGTCAAAATTAAGTTGAAATATAGGGTGATGTTTTGGAAATATAGGGTGATGGTTTGGAAATATAGGGTGATGTTTTGGAAATATAGGGTGATGTTTTGGAAATATAGGGTGATGTTTTGGAAATATAGGGTGATGTTTTGGAAATATAAGGTGATGTTTTGGAAATATAAGGTGATCTTTTGGAAATATAGGGTGATGGTTTGGAAATATAGGGTGATGTTTTGGAAATATAGGGTGATGTTTTGGAAATATAAGGTGATGTTTTGGAAATATAGGGTGATGTTTTGGAAATATAGGGTGATGTTTTGGAAATATAAGGTGATGTTTTGGAAATATAGGGTGATGTTTTGGAAATATAGGGTGATGTTTTGGAAATATAGGGTGATGTTTTGGAAATATAAGGTGATCTTTTGGAAATATAGGGTGATGGTTTGGAAATATAGGGTGATGTTTTGGAAATATAGGGTGATGTTTTGGAAATATAGGGTGATGTTTTGGAAATATAGGGTGATGTTTTGGAAATATAGGGTGATGTTTTGGAAATATAGGGTGATGTTTTGGAAATATAGGGTGATGTTTTGGAAATATAGGGTGATGTTTTGGAAATATAAGGTGATGTTTTGGAAATATAAGGTGATCTTTTGGAAATATAGGGTGATGGTTTGGAAATATAGGGTGATGTTTTGGAAATATAGGGTGATGTTTGGGAAATATAAGGTGATGTTTTGGAAATATAAGGTGATCTTTTGGAAATATAGGGTGATGGTTTGGAAATATAGGGTGATGTTTTGGAAATATAAGGTGATGTTTTGCAAATATAAGGTGATCTTTAGGAAATATAGGTTGATGGTTTGGAAATATAAGGTGATGTTTTGGAAATATAGGGTGATGTTTTGGAAATATAGGGTGATGTTTTGGAAATATAGGGTGATGTTTTGGAAATATAGGGTGATGTTTTGGAAATATAGGGTGATGTTTTGGAAATATAGGGTGATGTTTTGGAAATATAAGGTGATGTTTTGGAAATATAAGGTGATCTTTTGGAAATATAGGGTGATGGTTTGGAAATATAGGGTGATGTTTTGGAAATATAGGGTGATGTTTTGGAAATATAGGGTGATGTTTTGGAAATATAGGGTGATGTTTTGGAAATATAGGGTGATGTTTGGGAAATATAAGGTGATGTTTTGGAAATATAAGGTGATCTTTTGGAAATATAGGGTGATGGTTTGGAAATATAGGGTGATGTTTTGGAAATATAGGGTGATGTTTTGGAAATATAAGGTGATCTTTTGGAAATATAGGGTGATGACGAAACTATCGCATGCTGCCTTCACTTTTTCTATCTTGTCTCTTATCCCCCCAAAATTCCCGCAAAATATGAGTATTTCGAGAAAAATTCCCTTTTCCCCTCCCCGACAATTTAACGACGAAAATTCCCGCAAAAAGGGAAATTTCCCGCACATTGGCAACACTGAATCGAATATCCAGAGTGGTTGATTAGGAAAACGGAGATAGATAAAGGAGGGGGTGCAAAGAAGGGGGCGGGGAGTGTTAGTTCCGAGAATCCACGACGACAGTCCCTAATTGGGGGAAATCGTCGCCTGGTAACATTGAATACCGAACTAGCGACGACAGGATCATTTCGATCGGAATCGGAGGATAAAGAGGAACGCCCGAGAGGCAAATTTTGCCGTAATTAGAAGAAGAATGAACAAAATAGTCGCAGCCGAGGCGGAAGGATATTTGAAGCGCCAGGGCCGTGCTTAGGGGGTGGCGAGCCGGGCGGTCGCCCAGGGCCGCTAAAATTTTCCTATAGGGATGTATATAACGGAGGGCCGCTAAAATCACAATCATTTTCGCCCATGCATTTCGCCCGGGGCCGCGAGACCTCTAAGCACGGCCCTGTCAAGCGCGTAGTTGGGATCACAAAATACAAGTCCAAGGTCACGGGATTTTTAACGCCAGAACGTTAATCGAGTAAATTTTTTTTTAATTCGGGATTGTAACGTGTGGGACAATTCAGTCCACTTGGGATTACAGGAGTACACCACTACTCCCGGCAATCGATTTAATTCAGTTTACTGGAAATATTTATTCCAAAAATTAAAAAATATTTTCAGTCGACGAATTGTCCGACGAGTTATTACGCGTTTGTTTTTTATTTCGTGCACCCGGGCAAGAAATATTGAAAGAGAGATTGGGACGCCGCCGGAAGTGTTGCCAGATGGGCGGTTTCCCGCCAAAATTGGGCTACTTTGGGAACGCTAAATAAACAAGAACGCGGAAACGACAAATAAAAAACGTTTAAGGGTCATAATACGCTATTATGTACGACGATAAATTTTCTTACTGCTATAAGTTTCTTCATTTTCTCGAATTATCGTTCAAAAGGCTATATAGATTCCCTGATACCACTACCAAAGGCTAAAGTACCTTCGTAGTTCATTGCTTTAATCATCAGGTAACAGCGATTTCCTAGGGCTGGAATTGGACTGTATCGAAGAGAGAACATTATTTGTTTGGGTGAGGTTTTAGGCTAGTTTCCAATTTTTTAGTGTGCAGGGTTCTTAAAATTCTTTAAAATTAATATGGCAACTCCGCCGCCGCCGCCGCTCCCACGGGAATCCGTCTCGCCATTCGCGGTTGGAGAACTGAAATAACGTAACGTAACTCGTGTAGTTCGGTTGTTTGAGAGCTAAATTCACTCAAATTTAAGGTTTATTACTAATTCGTGATTTTATGCTACCTGCTTAAATGGAATACGGGCACGAAATAATAAAATCGTCTTCTTGGCGAACTTGTTTCCTCGGAATTGGGATAATATAATATATATATATTTTAAAACGCGTCTTCCGGTAACGTTTGTACCTTGGATTAATAATCCAAGGTTTGTACGAAATATAAGAGGGACCGCGTAAATAGTAAAATTATTATTAACCGATTATAACGAAAATGTAATTCATATTATACAAGTATCCAATAGAGCGTTCTATAAAATCGGTTTGGTGTGCTTTCCCCCTTTTGAGTTTGGAGGAGGTGAAGGTTTGGCCGGTTTTTCGTGTGAGATAAAAATATTTATCTGACAAAGCAGTCAATATTTAGGAGTAGCGTAGTTGCTAGCCTAGGCTTCACTTATTTCCGGCTTTGCGCGCCGTTTTTCTTATTTTAATTGATTTTTGTAATAAATGTATGATGTCCAATAAGCAAAATACTAGTACCAAGTTAAACATTGGGTTTAAAAAGAAACTTAGATCATGAAAAAATTCTTAACCCCAAACATACTTCAACACCTCCCACCTACAACTCCTAAAAGGTACGTCTCTAAAATATTCATATAAAGACAGGACATAAGCCGAATTCTCTTAAACCAAAGAATAACAAAAGTTGTTAGTCCTGCTGAACTAGCTCTATAGTCTGTATGAAACGTTTGGCCGGTTTTGGGCCGATTTTATAGAACGCTCTATTAGATGAAAAGTAGGGAAATAATTTTTGTTGAAATAGAATAGTTAAACAAATTCACAATTTTTTTTCGTTTACCTATATTTAAGTTGGGTCCTCGAACCCTGTTGTCTAGTATTAAAGACGTTAATCGTACGGTTCTCAAGAATAGTACGGAGATTGCAAGACGCATAGAGAGTTACGTTCTGGATGAAGAAAAGAGGCTCGGTGTGATACACGAATCAATTCCGGTGTTGCTGCCTTACGTATTCAATATCAATGGAAGAATTGAACGTTGCCATAAATGCTCTGCCTCTGGGTAACAGTGCCGGAACTAGGTCTTCTGGCGCCATTGGCAAATTGAAGAGTTGGCGCCCCTCTCAGTGGTGTAGCGAAGCTTTTTGAACACCAAACGGTGCCCCTTACCCTCACGCGCACTTGTCGGGGGCCAACCCTGCCAATGCCTACTTACGGCACTGCTGGGTAAAGCTGCCGGAGAAGACAAAATTCCCAATGAGTTGATTCACGCTCTTCCTGGACTGACACCCTTCAATCGTGTGCTGGCCTCAAATGAAATACCGGAGGCTTGGTCGGCAACTGAAATTCGGCTGATATTTAAAGGTGGGGTTAAGGATCCGAGAGATCTTAATGCACACCGGCCTGTTGCATTATCTCAATGCCTATCGAAGCTTTTACCTAAGCATACTGAAAGGTTGACTCAATGCTTTTGCCGAAGAGAAGAAAATTTTAGGCGAACTCCAAAATGGCTTTCGCAGAGACCGCTGAGGTTCTGATAACCTTTTTTCGCTAACTCAGTTGATCGAAATTGCACGTTTAGAAAATCGGTCCCTTTACGTCGCCTTCTTGGACTTACGAAAAGCCTACGATAGTGTAAACAGGGACATTCTGTGGAGGACTTTGGTCAACCTGGGCGTTCCTGTTGACTTTGTGGATCACTTAAACGCAATCTATGCGAATACCTTTTACCGTTACTGGTTCGGCGACGTCTCAACTGGATATATTCGTTCAAATATTGGTCTAAAGCAGGGATGTCCAATGTCACCCTTGCTCCAGTCACTTGACCAGCGGCTATCGACTTCAAACTTAGGCTTTCGTCTTCCACACCCGTCGTCTGAAGTTGATACTATCATTTGTGGACAGTTTTTTGCAGATGATATCTACGTAACTGCGGAGAACTTGGGGGAGCAACAAGGACTATTGTACATTGCTGGCAATTTTGCGTCTGAGTATGGTTTAACTACGCCCTCATTTTACAGATCTTTAAATTTTCATATTTTTTTTGGGGGGTTGGGGGGACTAACAAGGCGACATCCCGAAGTGTAACCCACCGATTTTGTTCAAACTCGGGGGATTGGTAAACCTTCGTGTATCATGAAAAACCCTAAAGGGAATTTATTCAATGGGCAACCGTTTTGCCATGGCAACGTAAAATGTTTTTGACAACAACAAAATTATATTTTCCCATTGAAAATAACATGGGATTTTGACCGAGTCCCCCCCTGTGAAAAATATGGACAAATTTCAAAATTTAGAAAATGTCAAAAAAAGAAAAATAGATTAAAATTGACGAAAAATATCAAAATTGATTAACTTTTGATCAATTTGAGCAAAATGGGTGAGAATAAACCAAAAGGCCTAGAATTGGAAATATGTGAGAGGAAATTTCATCATACAAACACCGAAAAAAATATTTCGAAATTGTTTGAAATAAATAATGAAGGGCATTATAATTACCTGAATTAATGGCTTTAAAAGTCGCATGATGACGTATCGCCTAAGGTTGTGCCTCGGGTAGCAGTCTAGCTGATTATATGTTACATATGGTAATATGAATAAAATGAAATATTGCGAAGGAAAATTTGATTGGCAAAGTCGGGTATGCATAAATGAACGTTTTCTTACGTAGGAAGGGGGGAGGCGGGAGGCGGGGATTGGTACGTGATGTTTACTTCGTACCGCGGCACAGTGGCGTGTAGGATCGCTCTTGTAAAGCCAGCTTTTAGGAATAATCGCGTTTGAACGTACGTGATAGGGGGAAAATCTACAAAAACGAAACCGAAACAAATATGTCACAAACAGTGGCGCGAATGGAAAAAGCGAGCGGAGGTGGGTGGCGCTGCGGTCGCTGCGGCGGGGAGAGATTCGTCGAGAATGGAACGGAGGAAGCGGCTCCACTCGAGGCAGAGGCAGCACGGACGCGAGTCAGCCATCCTCCCGTTTCTCTATGAATCGCTCCTCGCGGCTTTATTCGATTGAGCAAATTGCTTCGGCCTTCAACGTTAAGCGCGTAACGTCTCCGCGTTCTTCGTCGGAATCTAGGAATGAGCTGACGTTTCGCACTGGCGGAAAACGCGAATACGTCGGGTCTAAATTATCTCTAAGAAGAACGTGACCATTTCCATTTTCGCGGAAAAGCGAGAGGAAGGAGAGGAGGGGGCGCCGCTGAATTCTTTCGGCTCCGGATGAAGTGGCCTTAGATATATAAACGCGGGAGCCCGCGCCTCTTCGATAAGAACTTCGGAGATCGCGATCAGTCATGAACGCCGCTCCGAATCAATTTCGCACGCGCGCCATATCAATACCCAACGCTTCGGGGACACCTTACTACCCGAAATATCCGTACGAGACATCGTCGGGGCACCCGTCCATGTCCAGCGGACGACGCCTTTCGCCGCCTTCGAACAAGATGACCTCCAACTCGGCCACTCGCACCCCGGAACAAAGAAGACGCAATTGGGCTTCGACCGCCGGAAACGGAAATGTCAGCCCTTCGCGTCAAACTCAAAGGCAAAGATCCTACTCTTTCCGAGCTCGGGGCAACAAGCCGCTCCAGAACCAGGCCGACGGCTTCCGACCCCGAGTGTCCACCATGCCCAGCGACGCCTTACGCCCCAAGCCGCGCGACTCGTTCTCGGGGTACCGATGGGGCCGCGAAGACAGCCTCAGTCCGAAGAATTCGTTGAGAAACAGCGTGGCCGACTGTCTCTTCTTCGGCGAAGACCGGGATTTCTACCTGCTGAGGAATTTTACCGTCACCCCGAAAGGAGACGTCATCAACAAGGGCGACTTGGTGCGTCAACGCTCCAGAAGCGCCACCAGCGTCACGACCTCTAACGGAGGGTCGCCGGGAACCTCACCGGCGACGTCCTGCTCCTCGTCGGGACTGGCGGTCGGTAGTCGGAAGGGCAGCGTCGTGGGTTACGACCGACCTCCTATTCGCAAACACCCGCCGTATCGCATCAGAATGCTGGGCGCTCTGGGGGTCGGCAAGTCAGCCTTGGTCTCGCAGTTCAAGACGTCGGAGTTCATGAACGCCTACGAATGGTCCCAAGGTAGGTCCCCGAAATACTCATTTATCTTAGGCTTTACAAACGCGATAAGTTTCAAAGCCGGCACTCGTCACGAGATCTTTCGCCGTAAACCCTTTCTCGGAAAAGGTCGAGAAGCCCTAGAACCGAGTTCCATTTATTTCGAATGGGCTTTTCCGAATATCTACTTTTAATTCTTAGATACGCGTATAAAATTGATCGAAATAATTTCAGTATAACCGTCTCCTTTCTCGAAATAAATTCCTTTCTTAATCAAATTTACAAGAAAAATGTCACGTTCTTTAATCGAATAAAGTCGAACGAATCATTAGAGGGAATTCTGAAAAGTAAGAGTTTTAAGCGAAGGGAATAGCGAAATTGGTCGGAAATTAGAAGAGAGCTTGAATCGGGAAAAGCCAGGTTCAGTGAAAGAAACGAGACCCGCATTTTCTGGCTTCGGGGACTCAGGGCCACGAGTTAATGTCGAGTTTCATTCGCTTTGTTTACAAAGTAACCTCGCGCGGTTAGGTCAGCCCGTCCTACAAACTGCGTTAGTGGAAATCCGAACCCGCTTAATCCTATATCAATTTATACCGATGCCTCGACAAAAATGCGAGGTTTAGTAATTAAGTCGCTATCCTCCAGGTGATGTCCTTCCCTATAAAAATCCAAAGAATTCCAATCGACGGAACAAATTTAGTCCGTGGGGAACGCTTTTCTTTTGGAATCAATAATTCAGTCCCTAAGTAAAAATGACGGATTCGAAATTGGGTAATTCGTTAGAAAGCTTTTGGAGCGCGAAAATGAAACTCAACAGAATTTTTAGTTTTCGTAAATTTAACTCCCTCGTCAAAACCTCGAAATGAAAGAGAGGTAGTATATTAATTTAGTTTGTATAATGAAAATGTATGCTCTTGACGCGGGATAAAAGATTCTGGGGGATAATGGCGGAAAGGCGGCGACCAACCTTTGATGAATAGGCAGTGCCGTAAGTCCCCTCTCAACAGCCTCGCCAACCGAAAGAGTTTATTTCAGTCGAGGCTCCTTCCGAATTAGATGACGAAGAAATAATGGAAATTTACATCCCAAAATAGACAAACCAACTAGGATCTCACCTTCCCCCCATCCGTTCCCCTTTTGAAGTTGGCCCTTTGATAAATTGAGGGTGGACACGAAATTTCGCGTCCCAAATTTAATAAATCAGTTTTGAAAGGTGGCCGACACCTTTTCAAATATGACCCAGTTACGGAGACTATATACTATACTAAGAAATTAAAAATACGTAAATGATTCAACTAGAGTTGTTAATTAAAATTAAATGTGGAAAAATTTCCGCAAATCGGAAAAATAAAAATTGAAACAAATGTTACTTTTTAAGGGTTTTAATACTAAACTAGTCCAGAGGTTTAGTTTTACTTTTAGATTCGACAAAATGAGTCGAAAATGCGGCGAATTTTAAATTTGCGAACAATTTTAGGCTAATCATGGAATGAAAACCAAGGTATTATGTCTGTTGTTCTTGATGAATTGAGAAATAATTTGAATTGAGAAATAATTTGAATTGAGAAATAATTTGAATTGAGAAATAATTTGAATTGAGAAATAATTTGAATTGAAATTAATCTTAATTAAATTCAATTATCAATTAATAATAAAATTTAATTGCAGTTTCTCTGATTTGAAATTTCTAGAGAATCTACTTTCGTACATTTTCATTTAAATCAATGATTTAAAAAAATCATCGATTTAAAACAATATTGACTTACTAAACCTATTCGCGGATGGTGAGAACTTGGCGTTCGTTGGAACGTGTTTTACTATCATGGTCTAAAATTTATATTATAAATACCTTTACGATAAAGATGGTAGACTGTTCAAACTTAGCGTGCAATGCGGGGAAAGCGATTACTAAGCAAATTGAAGGCGCTCGCTCGTTTAAAGCTAGAAGCTGTGGTAAAGCGGGTTCCGCACTTAAGGGCTTTCTTATAAGCGCCACAAGGAAGCGCCTCACGGAGCAGTCCATATCGCGGGGGAGTACGCGCCGAGTGAGAAAAGATCGGAAAATAATCATCTCAGCAGTGTTGATAAGGCGGCTGGGCTATTCGAAAAGATATTTCCCAAAGGGATACCGTTTAAGGCGTTCAAATATCCTGGAAAATGTTGCAGGCTGAAAAATTGGATGTAATTTCGGCCAGATGATGCGGCGTAGACGATACCGGGATGTGGGAGGATGAACCGAAGCGAGCTAGGATGCTATTTTCCCTTTTCTCTCTCTTTCTCTGCGTAGTTCTTCTAATTTCCGGAAATAAACGGTGGATTCGAAATATCCTCTCTGGGAATTGCCTGGATGGAATAAACAAAAAATACGGAGGTATTCTCGGCTAATGAAAAGATCATTTCTATAGCATTTTCTTTTTCTAGGTGAAAGTCTGACATTAAAAGTGTGCGGTTCGTTTAACATATTCGCGATCGAAATGAGTCTAGGTCCAGGGGCGTAGGAACGTTCTAGAAGTTGGAGGGGGCAAAGAGAAACGAAAAGGGGTCTGAAGAATGGTTTTGAATTTTTAATGGAGTGTAGCTTCTTCGAATGCATGTGTACTTTTTACTACTGTGTAAATTGGAAAAGACTGAAATTTAAACACATTTGAGGTTCTATACGATTTATATGCTTTTAAAATGAGAATTTGAGCCTTTTGAAGATTTCAACTGACCGAAACGTTGGAGGGGGCAATAACATTAGTTGCCCCTCCCACCAAATTCTAGGGAGGGCCATTGCCCCCCTGCCCCCCTGGTTCCTACGCCCCTGTCTAGGTCGAGGGGTCACACTTGCCATTATTTTGTACGGGATTTCGTAGAGATTTTGGCGATTTTATCATTACTTTTTGAAGCGATTTGGGATTTCAATGTTAATTTACCAGTGGCGTCGCTAGGGTGTTTTAGGCGGCGCTTGAGCCACCTGTCAAATTTCTGAAGCGCCACCTAAAATTTCTGAGAAGCGCCACCTAAAATTCAAAATTTTTCCAATTCACTTGTCGAAAAGTTTCTTCGAACTTAAAAATGGGCATCAAAAATTTAATTTTTCATAGTCGGCCTCAATATTTCAACTTTAAAAACCTTTTTGGGAGCTCCCCCCTCCCCCATATCACTCACTATAGGATGCCCCTGACCAGTGCTAATGGCTTAAGCGCCACCAGTTTTGAAATCCTGGTGACGCCACTGTAATTTACCATAGAGAGAGTTGAAAGATTTGGCGATTTTAGACAAAGTACTGTACGGGATTTTGGTAAATGTCCGACCCCTCGGTCTAGGTGGCGTGACGGCGCTAGCTTCTCCGAGGTAGCGATTACGATCTAGTGTCTGCTACAGACAAATTAAAAAGTCATAAGAACGTTTTTTTCTTACAAAATCTTATCAAAATATAAGCAAAAGATCCAAAAAATATATTAAAATTCTAGTATCGTTATTTATAAAGTCAAACTTACGAATAACGATGAGGAAAAACTAATGGCGCCTGCTTTAGCCTCTACCTATCTAAGTTTCAATGGCGAACCAAAGGGTGCCCCCTTTAAGGCAGGGGCGTATGAACCATGGGGGACCGGGGGGAAATGCCCCTCCCTAGAATTTTTCTGGAGGGGCCACTAATGTTTTTGCCCCCTCCAACTTTTTGATCAGTTGAAATCTTCAAAAGGCTCAAATTCTAATTTTAAAAGCATATAAAGCTTATAGAACCTCAACTGTGTTTAAATTTCAGTCTTTTCCCGCCAATTTACATAGTAGTAAACAGTACACATGCATTCGAAGAAGCTAAGCTCCATTAAAAATTCAAAACCATTCTCCAGACCCCTTTTCGTTTCTCTTTGCCCCCTCCAACTTCTAGAACGTTCATGCGCCCCTGCTTTAAGGGGATGTTTTTGGTACATTTTACACCGCATTCAAATTTTACGACTTTTACACGTTGTCCCTAATCTTCTATAGAGATTATCTGGATATTTGAAGCAAAGTTACATTTTACCTTTAACCTTAGTAAAGCGCTGGCCATCAAATTCAAATTAGATTTGCGTATTTTAGTAAGAACACACGGAGATCTCAAATATTATATTTTATAACGAAAGTTTACGCCGGTTAACGGCGAATATGCGGAAAGAATCCTGTTTACCTCGTGATGCCCGGAAGAAAAACCACGCCCCTTTCCCTTTCTTCGTGTAATCTTTCCCCCGTTCTCCTGGTAACGCGGAATGACATTCCGGTACAACCGCAGGATCACTTCGTGTAGGCGGAGAATATCTCCCGGGATTCATTAAAACAGGGGCTCTAGTTGCGGCTACATATTGTCTCTTAAGCCGATTGAATTATTATTATTATCTTATTACACTTCAATCCTCTGTCTCTTTAGAACTTCCTAAAATCCCCTGACCCGCAGCAACCATCCGAGATAGAATTTATTGTGATTTCCAGCAAGCGGAAAATAGCAAAGACGATCTTATTGGTGTATGTTTATTTTAAAAAGGGACTGAAAAGTGCCGCGTGTGAATTACTTTCCGCGAATTTGAAAGCATTCTGCTTTGTTTATTCTGTCTCTGTGTACGGAGGGTAACCCTGGCAATCTCCAAACATTATTCGCCTTAAAAGGAAAGATACGCTTTACGACTAACAAACGCCATTAAAGCCCCATTTTCATGCTCGCTGGTAGCGGATAAAAATCGTCAAAATTCGCTTCCGCGACTCGCAAGCGTGAAAATAAAGCTAAAATATCTGTTTCAAAAGGATCGACGCGGAAAGTGAAAAAGTGTATAGCTGAAGCGGATTTGGTCGATTTTTACCCGCTACCAGCGAGCATGAAAATGGGGCTTTAAACGAGCCACCAACGCGAAATTATATACTCCATTCGGGACGCGCTAACGTGCTAAGTAATTACCCAAGTCGTCTTTAACGGATTAAAATCAGCGCCTAGACGCTACTCCGGAACGGAGGAATCGTACATTTTGACTCCCTCGATAAGAGGTGAAGGCGGGGACCAAATGAGGGGCTTAGCAGTTACCACCTTTGCCACCAGACGCGTCTATTCAACGCGCCAAAGCTATCGTAAAAGGTGATCTTTAAAGACTCCCAAACATCCGAGTGTCTTTCCAATTACTTTTCATCATGGACCTACTACCCCGAAAGACTGTGTTAGTAGATCAAGTGGGCGCCCTAAATTGTCAAATTGGGCGTCGTGCTACGTAGGGACATCAAAATGAGTTTAATTTCGCGTGGTATTAAACCCATTAAGCCTTCGAAAATAATTATTGTAAGAAAGAATATTTAAAAACATTGCAAAAAGTAATAATTGTGTTCAGGGCCGTTTTAACCTTTCCGTAGGCCTTAGGCAATAATCTCTCAATTACCGGCTTTTCGGACCTTCGTAGGCCCTATTATATGGAATCGTAGGCCTTATTGTATCCTAAAATTTTCGTAGGCCTTAGGCACTTTGCCTAGTCTGCCTTATGGATAAGGCGGCCCTGATTGTGTTAAAGCGGTCACTTCAAATCTAAGATGGTAAGAAATCACGAGGTTTAAGAAATGTCAAAAACGAGAAGCTAAGAGTAAGCTTGGCTCAGTCGACAGTTTTTATAAGCATTAAATGCGAACGGTCAAGCTTTAACCAGTTAGATAGCAATATAGCCCATTAAAAACTAAAATTTATGGCGAAAACCGCGTCAAAAAATATTGAGTGGTTAATTTTTAATAAAATAAAGAAATTTCGGGATATCGAAAAGCGCGCGTCCGCCGCGACACCTGGTGAGAAGTCGGTGAGACAGAGAAACAACGTAAAAGCGCGCGCTGCTGAAGACGCGAAAAATTTGTTTCGTACGCGCGGTGCGTTCCAGTTATAAGCGACCTAAGCCTAAATTGCGCGATTTTAAAAGTTGGGATATTTCGCAAATCGCTCATACGGGGTTAGGGGCGCTGGCGGCAGCCCCTAAGATGGCGGCGAAAGTTCAAACCCAAACACCTGGCGTTATTTTTCGTTTCAACTTTTTGGGCCAAAAGCTATTTTTTCAAGACAAAAAAAGGTACGTGTTAGTATATTGAACGTCTTGTTAATCTTTTGATACGGAAATAAGGCCATATTTGGAAAAGCTTGGCCGTTCCCCTTTAAGCACCATAACTATCTCCATCCCTATTTTAAAATCGTTAAGTAGCGTTAAAAAAATAGGGCGTATCGAGTCCCTTTTCTGTCTTAGTTTGTTCACGGATAGGACGAGTACTGTGTAATTCATCTTTTCTGTAATAGAACGGTACGTCAACTCGCGTTTTATGTCGCTATATCACGGTATCTAATACTCCATCACGCGAAGAGAGCGGCCGACATCGCGATAGAACGGAAGAAAATTGCACGACCAGGAATTAAGAGTTCAAACAACGACTCCCTTTTCCTTTCGCCCACAGTCACACTCTTTCTTTTAACCGAGAAAAAACGAAAAATGATACAACTGAGAATTTAGCTTTTTTTTTCGCAGAAGAGAAAAAAAAGTTGCTGTTTACTTTCCAAAAGGTTCAGCGAAAACAGACGTACAAAAACCATTATTTTTATATCGAACGTCTAATATAAAAAATAGGATGTCAACGGGAGATCTTTTTTCACAGCGTTGTTATACCTAGCCTTCAATTTTTTATTGTTCCGTAACTGAAAATGAAAACATCGCTGGTTGTTTCCGTTTCAAAAAAAATATCCGAAAATAATATTTTTTTTGAACGCGGCTTAGAGACTGACATACTTAGTTGGAGTGGAGAGTGAACCAAAAAATAACATACCTAATCCACATCATTATTGTCTTAATTAAAAATAACGCGCCTACAGTTTGTTATTTCCTTATCCTCTTTATTCCCGAAGAACGAAACAAGTAATGACGCGTTGGGGATTACGCTGTCACCCCACCCCACCCCACCCCACCCCACCCCACCCCACCCCACCCCACCCCCGGATCCCTTACGTACTTAGTTGAATAAAAGAGTCAGGTAACGGCGTGGCCGAAGATTGGGGTGAAGGTAAAAGCTACATTCGGGGAAACCATTATTTAAAGCTAACCACATCCGTGGTCTAGATGGGCTCATTGCTTTATGTAAGTAATTTTCTAACTTCCCATCTCATATCCGGGTTCTGACGTCAAAAAAGGATTATCCGGTCTTAGGTCCCTGTGTACGCTTTCCAGATCCTCTCGCTTCCTATCGGAATAATATCGTACCTCCGCTATCACTTGAACGTTCTTAATCCGGTAATTCTAAATCATATATGCGAATATAGTCTCTCGTAGAAGTGTTCCGAACAGAAAGCTTCGAACCGTTGAAAATATGACGCAATCGCAACGGTAAACGGATAGCGGAAATTTTATTCCAATTAGAATTATCGCTGAGGTTCTAACAGGGTTCGTACACGACCTGGAATACCTGGAAAGCCTGGAAAAGTCAGGGAATTTGAAAATGTTTCCAAAAGGTCAGGGAATTGGAAAATATTTCCCAATGGTCAGGGAATAGTCAGGGAAATTTAAATTGGTCCAAAATAGTAAGGGAAATTTAAAATGGTCCAAAATAGTAAGGGAAATTTAAAATGACCCCAAAAACAAATCCGGCAAACAAATTTTTGAAAAATGTATTAAAAATACATAATTAACATTTTTCAAGATTTTACCTCAAAACATAAATTTATTCTACCAAAATGGTCAGGGAAATTTGGCAATTTATTCTGGGAAAACCTGGAAATGTCAGGGAATTTAATTCCTGACATTTGTACGAACCCTGTCTAAGGTCACAATAAAATGCACGACTTTTGACGGGTTGCTTTCTCCTTGTGTGGGCAGTGCTGTGTTTGTTGCTCCTGCTGTTTATATTATAGTGCTTTTTGAACTCATGGAAACTTTTCTCCTGTACGATATGCAACTAGTATTTCCTTTTAACCAGGTAGCTTCTTTTGACATATTAATTAAGGATTAGCAAAAACCTGACGTTCTGTTTACAGGTGAAAATTTCCATTATTTCAACAAGCACCAAATAAACAGTAACTTGCAGGACCTGGCTCTCGGATACATTACCCCTTGGCGATTTCCTTGAAGATGTTTATTTACACAGCTGATTTTCCATGCAGTGTTGACATCTGTACAAGAACGACCTGAAATAAACAAATTAAAAAAGACCCCCCCCCCCGACGACGACGCGAAACTTTCATCACAATCATGGCGACTCCCATTTTCAACGATCCCATTAATTTTAACACCGCTTTTACCTCTCGAGAAACGCCAAAAAAAAACCCATTTAGGTCCACCAAAGTGCCAGACTTATTAATTTCCACGGACGATTGATTTAACAAATTTCTCAGAGCCGACGGTGTCAAAACCTACCTCACTTCGGTTTTTTTTAAAGCCATTCCCCGTGACAAAACGAGGCTTAAAGTTTCTTGTCTGCGTAATACCTCCTTGGTAATACATTATCTAGATCTAGACTTGCAGAAGACAACGCGTAATTCTTTCGCTCGATTACTGGCGATTCTGGAGACGGCTTCGTAGATCATGAAGGAATGGACAGTTGAAAAATTATAGGCAAATTTCAGAAAATAGAAACCAATTATAAGTAAATCAAAATGTAATCTTTCTTCGAACTAAGCCATCCCAAAAACAGACTAATTAAAACAGAAGTCTATAATATAGCGCCTTCGTGGGGGTATTATCAAAGCTACGTCAAATCGAGTTACAAAAGAGCTCCATCTTCATGGTACTATAACAGCGGCGGACGAATACTGATTTATTTACGCATTGCGCGATGATCTATTCGCTTTTGGAGAAATGCGGGATGCGGGTTCAAAGTTCAAACCGGCTCTGACGATACTGAGCATTTTTCATTTTCGTTTTTAAAAGTTCTTCAAAACTTTATTTTTGTGATACGATTATAATTATAATTATGTACATTGTAACGTCTTTGGAATTTTCAATTTTCTATAATTAAAATTTTTTATCTAGAAAACGTTCCGCTGTCAGCCTGTCACGGCACGAGCCCGCACCAATCCGTTAGGCAAACCAAGGAGGATAGGAAGGGAGGCGAAGTAGGAAAGATGAACACGCCAGCATCCTTGTAAGAAGTTTAGCGCGAACTCGGCGGGAAAATTTCGGAAAAATGGCGGCAACACGTAGCGTAGCGGCCGCCATTTTTTCCGAAATTTTCCCGCCGAGCGCGCGCTAAGCTTGTTACAAGGATGTTAGCGCGTTCTACTTCGCCTCCCTTCCTATCCTCCTTGGGCAAACGTTTAATGTACGACTACAACTTACAACGCTAGATGTCGCCACTGCGGCTAAACAAAAAGAACTGCTTTTTCAACGACTTCGTATTTGTTGCAGTTTTTATCTTTAGAGATATATTTTATGATGAAACTCTATTGTTCGATATTTTTCACATGGCGACTTTTGTAAACTGCCTTTGAACATAAGTATAAAAATGTTTTAACCCAGTAGTGCTTTTCCACGGATTTATTGACCAAAACGCGATTTCAAGGAGGATTAAAGAAAATCAGGGATGTCTGGGATAATCCACGGACTTGGTGGGACCTTTTGGTAGATAAATGAAAATAGATACGTAATCCGTTGAATATTCGCGCTTCACTAAACAAAGCTTTACATAACACTCGGAATTAATAAGCAGACGAAGTTAAACCTCGTTTTGCGCCAATTAAACTGGGTTTAAATCCCCATTTTCTCGAGATGTAGTCGAAAACAGCCTAAAATAGTCATCAAGACGAGTGTTTTTCTCCAATCGAGATAAAACCGTGTACGTGCCTGAGCGAGAATTAAGAAGCTTAAAGACGTATCTTGGACCATCAGAAGTTTATATATTCGGGCGTGAAAACATCCCTCCCCCGCCTTTAAAGTGATAAATTGGTCCATTTTAACTCGCTATTACCCCGTACTAAGACTGAAGTTATTTGAAATGCCCTACTTTACAAGCGCGCTGGTTTCGGGTAATGGGTTTCCTATAAAAGTTTACCTTCTTTATTTTGGGTTTTAAATTTTTTGGGAAGCAAATATATATGGGCCAGGATGTAAAACAGTTCCCCCTCTTCCTCCATTTTGTTTGATTTCTTTACGAGGGGGTGGATGGTCTGGGGAAGATGCTACGAGAGAGAGAGAGAGATGGGAGTGTTTCCATAGAAACCATCTCCGGCAGCTTGCGGAGATCGCCTATGTTAGTCAGAGCTCAACTGAAAGGTTTAGTCAACGCGTCCAGAGCTATACCGTACCTTTTCTCCTAGTTTTAAATGAGTTACCAGCTGAATAAGTCAAGTTATACGACGCTACCACGTTCTTTGTCGCGAACAAGAATTCGATAATATAACGCCAAATGCGTTTGAGAGATTCTGGGGATCACCTCGTCAACATTTTTCCGGGACTATACCACAAATTACAATAATAATGCAAAGGAGAAGCCAAATAATTATTTTGAGGGCATTTGGAAAAAAAAAATCGTACGCATTTAGGCGTTCTTAGCCCGATATTAGACAGTTAAGCTTTCACGATACTTTCTATAATTTCGATTCTAAAAATCGTAATGCAAGTATCTTTTGAAAATATTTAAGGAAAATGTCGTTTACTATGTATATATATAAAAATTGAGCCAGAATTTCGGCTACGAATTTCGCGATTGTAAAATGCTCGTGAATGCGTGCATAAGCAATCCAATATTACCACTTGAGCCTCGCTGAAATGTAGCGAACGTCGGTTTTGAAAATCTCCTTTACTCTGGCCCTTTCAGAAGCGTTTGTATTGACTATTTTTTGTACTAGGGATTAACGTTGCGTAACTTACGAGCTATGGTAAAACGCCGCTGAAAAGAAGCGTAACCCAAAAGCCCATAGTGATAAATTTACGATGCAAAAGCGACGTACACCTACGCGACGATGCCTTTAGAATAAAGCAACCGTACTAAATTAGGATGAAAGTAAATGGAAAAAACCCGATAGAATATTGGAGCGTGCCAAAAAAAGCCAATTTGCCTAATGAGTGTCTTACAAACCAATTACTCGTTATTCGTGAAAAAACTGCTTCGACTTATTGGCTTCCTCGTTACGTAACGAGGGAATTTCTAGGAGAGGGGGGGAATACTAAAAACAAGTCTTCGTGACTTTCCCTCGATAACACTAATATCGTCAGTAAATTTCATCCATTTTTATCTCCCGAGACATTTTAGGGAATATCCCATTAAAATATTTTATCATCCGACGTGGGTGGACGAAAGTTAAGCGAATTAACATTGTTAGGCTTTGCCGCGGAAGGAAAAATTCCGTAGTAGGTCAATTCAAATTGCATTTTCCACCGCGGCATACATTAACAGTGATATATGGGGGGCATTGTTATCGGATCCGCTAATAAAGGCCGCCCGCTGGCCGCTTATCTCAGCGGCGTCTTTTACGGCAGTCAGTGACCTCCAATCGACGGACGCGCCAAAACCCCAAATCAAAATTAGCAGCGTCCCTCCGCTTAGGTCAATTCGAGCGCGACGGGGAAGCCTATATTTAGGTTTTCGTAATTAGGGGACGTAGTTTGTTTGACCCGGATTCGACTAACGATTAAAAGCGATCGACGCGCGGGGTTTGTTTTGATCTAACATTGCCCCTCACTTTTTAACCCACTCAATCGGATGAGGGTATCAAATGACCCGGAAAGAGTGGAAGGTTGCGCTTAAGTCCACTATGTTCCTTCTCCTTCGCGAGCATCCAATATTTATCCTGGTTGATCTGCTCCTGGAAGACCTCTTCCTCGCTCTTCAGAAAATCAATTAAATCTCATCCGTTCCCTTCTGCTTCTACCCACATTCTCGGAAAGACACACTCACACACACACACACACACACCATCACACACACACACACACACACACACCATCACACACACACACACACACACACACACCATCACCCACACACACACCATCACCCACACACACACCATCACACACACACACACACACACACACACACATATATATATATATATATATATATATATATATATGGATTTATATATGAGATATATATATACCTTTTTGAAATTTTTATTAGATTTATGTGCTAAGCTAAGAACTATTTTCTTGGCCTAGCAACAACATTCTCGTCTTAGAAAAATAAATAATTAAAGAATGAGGTCACACAGTCGCGATGTTGAACTTGCTCTTGACTGGCTAGTCTAGTATACTCCGGTTACCAAGTGCCAGTTCACGCTTTGTGAACGTTTGAAAGGACTGAGCTACGCTGTTTTGACCACGCAATCAGTTTTCGTTGCTTCGGGTCTCGGAAAATGTTCTTTTATTCAAGAGTCGCGAGGAAACAAGTTGATAAGGAGGGACCCACTCGCGCCTCGATCTTTCTCTACGATCTAATAGAAAATCGAAGTTTCTACGGACTGAGGGGTTGTATTTGATTCGCGGATAGCGCCACCATATTTTAACCCTCAACTTCAAATGGGTCCCTTCGCTTTTGCCATACCAAGGTTCAATTTCAATAGCGGAACAGCGCGAGTTATTCCAAATTGGATTTAAAATCTGAATAAGCGCGGGGCTCTCAGAGTATCGAAAGTTCACGACCCAAGTGTATAGTCGAGGTAGAAGAAAATAAAGTTCTCATAAATGGATTTTGATTTCGTGGACTAAAATAAATAAAGAAATCAGAAATCGATTTTCTTTTACCTAGCTAGCTGTAGTGTTATCAGACTGATTCAATTTTCGATTATATTAGAGTATTTTTATGAATTACGCGTCCGAAGGCGTTTCTAGGCGCCTGGAATAAAGTTTTTATTATATTTAATAAAGTGTTACTAAAATTATTATCTAAATTTCGAATTTTATCGTTATTATTTTCTCTTTGTTGACATAATATAATATCAGACGAGGATATCGAGAAGATCGTTTCCGTGTTGTTGGACGGCGAAGAATTCGAGCTGACCTTTATCGACCATCCCATCTCGGCGGACTTACAGGTGAGTCAACCACGCTATACTGTCCCAGGGAGAGCGGTTGGACGCAATACCGACTGACCGTACGAGTTTAAAGACGGGGAAATTGTACCATCTACAGCATCACGCCTTTGGCAAACAGCTGCTCTCGAGACGGAGAAGCGGCCCCCGGTGAAATATATTAGGCCTTTGAAATTCACGGGCCTTTATTAGCTCCACCACCTTTAATTAAGTCTCGTTTAAATCCTACGCCGTTCCTAGAAATCCCCGTTTTAATAGCGTTAGGCCTTAATTTAATTAAACTCAAAGGTCAGTCCGCTCCAGTATTATAGCCTCCGCGATACTTGCCGATTTAACTACCAGGAAACGAGGTGTAAATACCGGTAATTATTAGTAGAAATTGAAAAATAAACTTGTCTAGATATTAGATTTAGATCCGGATCGTATTATTTGTACGATAATTGAACCCATAGTACAATATACTATCCGAAAGCTGGATCGTACGGCAAAAACACGATCTTAGGATAATAGGTGGTTTCTTTTCACTTGTTCCGTAATTTCGGAGTAGGGTAAGAAGAGTAACGCTATGACGTCATTTTACTCCGATTCTGTGCAGTGGCGAATAGTTATACTAGCAGTAAAAACGTTCTTTCAAAATGGGGCTGCCTGTGGCCTTTTAACAGATAAATTCTGGCTAGCAAACGCCGAAATCCGATTTACTCCCTTACACCTCCTTTTCAGAAGGTGGTTTCTTTTCGCCGGTTCTCGGACTAAAAGTGTACTCTTTTTATCCTAAAACGTTTCATCAGGGTTGTTGATTTTTTTTTTTTAAATCAAAAAACATCGATTTTTTTTATTTTAATCAGATTTTTTTGATTTTAATCTATTTTTTTATTTTTTTATTAATTTTTAGGTTTTTGTCACTTATTAAAAGCAATATATAAGCTTATTGATATAATTATTATTTTTGTATAAATAATATTCAATAGTAGACAGTTTTATCATGTCAAAAAATATTTATTCCAAGAAATAAGTATATTTGTATCACAGGAGTAACCTTGAAGTAAAACTAAACAGTGTGAGAAATAAAACACTGTCACAGGCCAATCGCCTGTTTAAAAATTAAATGCCTGGGGTGTTAGTGGCCCTGGTGAAAACTTAATTAATTCAAAGTTTTTCCCTTCAAGATTTATAGTTCTTTATTTAACACTCCAAAATTTTGAAATACCCATAATAACTAACCTATTAAGCCTATACCCTAGCACATATTGTCAAGAGTAGATAATTTGACCATAAATTATGAAAGCCTGATTTTGAAGGTTAAAAATGGTAAATGGCCAGTGGCCAGTTTTTAATTAAACTCCCTAGGCTCTACTGGCCACAGGTCCAGTTTAAAACAATTCCTTATTTCTCAGCCTCCGAGAGTCCATTATTTTCAAAACACCAAAAATGAGGTGGGGAAGGGATCGTGGTAGTGATAGGTAATAGTGTAATATAATGACAAAACAGGTCTAAAATATAATAATTCAATAGTAAATCTCTCATCTATGGAAAGTTAATACCTTTTAAACAATCTTTTATAGGAACAGATTTAAATCAACGATTTTTAAAAAAAAAATCATTTGATTAAAATCGCTGATTTAAATCAACTTGATTTTAATCAAACAACCCTGCGTTTCATTCGCCTGTTCCGGGGATGCTAATTACTCTGCCATATAAACTATTCGCTTGTTCCGGAGTAATATCGTTACTCCTTTTACTCCTTCTGAAAAGGAGGTGTAAAGGAGTAAATCGGATTTTGTCGTCTGCTAGCCAGAATTTATCTGCTAAAACGACCACAGGCAGCCATTTTGGAAAAACTTTTTACTCCGACTCAAACTATTCGCCACCGCAGAATCGGAGTAAAATGACGTCGTAGCCTTACTCTTCTTACCCTATTCCGAAATTACGGAACAAGCGAAAAGAAACCACCTAGAAGGAGTAAAAAGATTAGCCCCTAATTACTCTGGAACAGGCGAATGAAACGTTTTAGGGTCAAAGGCTACGTGCAACGTGTTAGCAAGCGGACGCAAAACGGTGAAAAGCCCGTAATGCAGTCTGTCTCGTGAATAGCTCTCAGTAAAGCCTTTGCATGTAAAGAGTAGGAAATGTCACACTTATGTAGAATATTATTTACTTATGCTTTTACAAGTCTACGAGTGCGTGATAGAGTCGCGAGAGGAATATAGGTTTTTTCTAGCGCAAGTGCAAATCGCTCGGGCGAAGATTATACTATGACGTAAGAGCAACATTTCAACAAGTTAGGAAATACTACTTTTTATTTTATAGAATCAATTATTGACATACTTATAGTTATTATGTTACTTATGGTACGATCCAAATCAAAACTCTATACGAGAATCCAGCGCTTAGAATCTGGCAACCCTGAATATAGTGATCTCTTCTCATTTTAAACACCTTGGTGGGAAACGCGAATGAAAACAGTCTTTTAATGACCCCGCAAAATTCTCGGGAGTGAAGTGAAGGTGGCAAAACCACGGAGTAACTTGATACTAATTAGCGGTGTTTTCCTCCATCTTTTTTTTCCTAATGACCGCGTCATTTAGGACGATGGCAACGAGCGGAGGGACTGGGACCCCCTGAGACTGTCCCCGCCCGCCTGCGAGGGTGGCGCCGGAAACAACGGGAGTTCGGAGGCCTACCTGGTCGTCTATTCCGTGACGGACCGGGGCTCTTTCGAAAAAGCCATCGATCTATTATTCACCCTGCGAGAAAGAGCCAAAACGTTAACCCACGCCGTCATCCTGGTGGGAAATAAATCCGATTTGGTCCGTACCAGAGAAGTCTCCATCGAGGGTAAGCCCCGCCGATTCGTTACCCCTTTTCATAAACACGCGAGTACGGCTCGGAAAAGAAACCAAACGCGATTCCCTCCATCCTCTATCCGATTAAAACCTGGTTGTTCGTTGAAAGGCCCGACGATAGGTAACGTCCGCTCGCGTCGTACTGCAAGTTGACTGACCGGGAAATGGCGATAGAGAGAGAGGGGAAATCGCGTTTTCCTTCGTCCAAGTTATAAGATTGACTCCGTATATCGTATTCTAGATCTAATCCTAAGGGAAATTCCGACTAAAAGCATTTTTTTTCCATTCCCACCCCCCCTCCCCCTGTTTTTCCACCGATTTTCAGAAGGGAAATCGGTGGCGTGCACGTACGAGTGCAAATTCATCGAAACTTCGGCGGCCATCGGACATCGCGTGGATGAACTCTTAGTGGGGCTCCTGACCCAAATCCGACTCAAAGCGCGACAAATGTCCGAAATGGGCGTTTTCCGTCATCGGATCTCTTCGTTCGGGGGCTCCTCCACCACCAGCAACGCCACCCCGACGCCGGGCAGCCCAGCTCACCTTTGGTCCCCCCGCTCTTCCAACGCCTCGTCGACCACTTCCAGCACGGCCCTCTTTCATTTTTCGAGGCGACGGGCCCACCAGGGATCGCTCAGGTACGACCGGGCCCGCGCCAAGTGTCTTCTGGACCGACTGCTCTGCCGGGGAGAGACCGCCAGACACAAATCCAAGTCGTGCGACAATTTGTACGTTTTGTAAAAACCCTAGATATAGCCCGTGCAGTTTTACAAACCAACCTTTATTTTTCTTTTTGTAAATATATCATTTATACCGTCAGAATAAGAAGACATTGATAAAATATACGAAATTGAGACCTTTATACAACGATATCGGGGCCATATCATTTTACGGTTTAAAAATATCGAAAATACCATATACAAAAATAATACCCGCGTTCTTATATTAATACATTTTTACGAAAGGGGATATAAAGTATCTTTACAAAAAATATCGTCGTAACGATTCAATATAAATATATTTAGAGAAATTTGAGAGGATTTCCAAAGAATATACGGCGATTCTTATACATTTATTCCCTATAAAAAAACGTAACAATCTTAAATATTTATAGGACAAACATTTCGGTGGAAACTTCAAAAAGGGGAATATTTTTAAAAAGCTTTAAAAGAGGTTCTACAAACTATATACGTAAAAGACGTTTTGACCTACTCTTTCACTTTCATAAAAAGAAAAGAAATCGAATTAATTAAGGGAGCTCTATGGGCAGTAGTAAACAGAGAAAAGGATTAAGGGTCATTTCCGAAGGACGACCCAGTTTGCTTTTACTCTAACGTATCTATTGATACAGTTGTTCGTTCTCCAAAGGGATGTGCCGATAATCCGATAAAGCCTATTTTAGAGAGTAGACTCGGACTCGCGGGGATGCAGTCCACGTCCCCATTAAATTCTCGCGATGACTACAGTCAATGCCTAATAAAGTGGCGCCTTCATCGGTTAGAAGGATCCAGAAATAGTGCTAGCTATCACCAAGAATATATTTTTTAAACTAAAGAAGAATAACTATTGTTGAGGCGATTTTTGTCTTTGCTTCTAATCCCCCTCAAGCTCTAACAGTAAACTCCTTCCCCCTCAAAAATCAAATCAGATGGGTTCTCATTGGTTCCTTGAAGCAGACGCCGGTGACGTTTTTCCAGCCCTCCCCTCTAGCGACGATTGAAAACGGATCGTCTCAACGTAGTCATTCTCCCTAAGTATAAATAAAAACCTAAGGAAATTACCTTAGCCACTTACAAAGGCCCATTACGGGTCCACTAATTTAAAAGTGTTTTTGGATGCCCCATGGCGTTGTCTCGCATTCTGAAGTTTACAAGTCCGTTAAGCCATGGAAGAAGAAAGCTTCTTCCATGGTTAAGCTCACTAATTATCGTTGAATTTTTATTAGAGCTATTAGTGTGTCTTTTAAATTAAGTTCCTGTTTTATATTTAACTTTTTCCGAAATTTATTATTTTCTGTACATGTAACGACGAAAATCTTAAATAAACTCAAATAAATTTGAAATATGTTTCAATTTTCTCTCAACATTTCGAAGAAGCAAGAACTGAAAAATCTGGTCTATTTGCGCCTGTACAAGTGTTCGACTTACAGTACACTAGCCTAATTGTTTTTCACATTCAGTGGGAAGCGAGTTTCGTAAGCGGGGCTACGGGCTAGAGCCTAGGGATGATTTCTTAATTAATAATTTTAGTTCTATTGTTCCGAATGGCGTAAAATTTTTGAATGACCAATATAATGAAGAGAGTGATTGTTTTTCGTAATGGTTCCGGTGTAGATGGAAAAGTAAATAATAAAATTTTTACTTAAATTCAATAGGCCTTGGTCCATCAAAATTACCTGCTCTCTGCTCTGGACATGTAGTATTATTTAGGTATCGAATGAAAAGTAGTTTTAACATACATACGTATTATTTAACAGGTTGTCATGTTAAATCATTCCCTGGAGGAGTTATTAGTTACTATTAGTCATAAATTTAATAATAAAGCTCAAAAACTGTACACACCACAAGGAGGCGAAATAGACGATCCTAAATTAATCAGGTATGTTAACAAAATTGTAAATTCAAGCATTTCAAGATGTTGAGACATATCTTTATTAACAGAGATGACGATATACTTTATGTCAGTGAAGGAGAATCCTTCATTTGTAAATTAAAAGTTTATTATGGGCCTCTATTAAACTTGCATTGACAATTGCTTTTTTTTCTTGGATAAGATCCCACTGATCAGCACCATCATTCTACACCCCATTGTACAAAATGCTCAGCAAAATTAAATAAAGACAATTCTTCTCCTACTATATCTCATCCAGACTGGGTTGTTCTAAATGTAGGAGGACAGCTGTTTTCAACTACGAAGTAATAGTTTTCCCCCCTTTATTTTAAATTATTCTAAAATAAGCTTTATTCGTTTGCTTTATTTATTAAGGAGTACTTTAACAACGAAGGAACCTAATTCAATGCTAGCGAGAATGTTTGCCTCATCAGATGAAGCTCACGCTAGTACATCTAGTCCATTATGGCCCAGTACTGTAGATAAAAGAGGTGCTTTCCTTATAGACCGCAGTCCTACTTATTTTGAACCATTACTCAATTATCTCAGGCATGGTCAAATTATTCTCGATAATAATATAAACCCCCAAGGTAAGATATTCGTTGTAATTCTCAAATAATCTCATCTTAAATTTTTTTGCAATATACAGGGGTTGTAGAAGAAGCTCGATTCTTCGGAATAGAATCAGTCATTCCTATCTTGGAATCAATGTATCAAGAAGAGGAGGGTCCAACTGACCAAATGCCTTTAACGAGGCGCGATGTAATAGATGCATTAATCTCAACACCCCACACGTCCGAATTGCGATTTCAGGGAATTAATTTGGCTGGGGCTGATTTGTGTAGGATGGACTTGAGAAATATAAATTTTAAATACGCAAATCTCAAAGGGGCCAAACTGGCAGGGGCTAATATGAGCTACTGCTGTTTGGAGAGAGCTGATCTCTCGCAAGCCAACTTAGAAGGGGCATTACTTTGGGGTGTTAAAATGGTTTGTGCCAATTTAGAAGGTGCCGTTCTCAAATCGTGCAATATGGAAGATCCAACTGGCATCAAATCCAACATGGAAGGCGTTAACCTTAAGAGTGCCAATCTAGAAGGCAGTCAGATGGCCGGAGTTAATCTCAGAGTCGCTGTAATTCTATTTTTTGTCAAAGTTTAATCAATCTATTATTAATAACAGAACCTTCTTTTAATCTGTAGACATTAAAAAACGCAAACTTGCAAAACTGCGATCTCAGAAGCGCGGTTTTGGCTGGGGCCGATTTAGAGGTGGTTGATTTTGTTTAGTTAGTTTTAAATCAAGACCTTTATTCGTAAACAAATACCTTTTCTTTTCAGAATTGCGATTTATCAGGTAGTGATCTTCATGAAGCTAATCTGCGAGGAGCTAATCTTAAGGACACCGCTTTCGAACTTATGCTAACGCCTTTACACATGGCTCAAGCTATACGTTAAGATTTAAATGCTCCATATAGGAACTAACAATTATTAATTGTATATTTGAAAAATTTATAAATTATGTATAAGAATCCTCAAACCTTTAGTGAGATTTTTAAAAATATTTAACTTTCAAGTAAAGTTTCCCGTTAGATATATGAAGTTTTTTTTTGCGTGGTTGGTTAGGAAATTGGTTAAAAATATATAGTTTCCAAACGATGAATAAAAATAACACTTTATATATAAAAATGTGAAATTGTCAGCTTTCATTATGAGAATACAATTCCACCCCACATCCATAGACTAGAGTAGTTCTTTTTCTTCTTTGATTGCTTGTAGACCTATTTTAAAAGGGAATTGTTTTCACTTGAGTATTGTTCAGTGCTCAAAATGGACTGGAACGCCGTTCCGTTTAGTAAAAGTTTTTCCTCTGGTACGTAAAGATTTTTTTTTATTGCGTAGCTCCCATTTTACAGAATAATCGGAAGCTTTGAAAGGAAGCACGTTCCAGTTCGTTAATAAGTCCATTTCAAACATTGGTATTGTTGACTTGTGAAATAATTGAAAATGCACTTACTGGTCCATCAAAATGCAGCCAGCTATATCTGACACGTGACTGAAGGTAATTGATAATAAGTTAACATCAACCTCACTGCTACCAAACTTGAATCTGGAGTCAATAATTTCCCAATCCCAAACGTTTAACCTTTGGTCAATTGAAACTGAATGGATGTAACCTTTTTGGGGATAACTGTTACGTAACACGCTCAATTGGAGTCCTGAATAAATGTATTTCAGTATTAGCTAAAATCTATTTACACTTAAATCACGTTATAAAGCCTTACCAGAAATTTGAGCTGCATGAAGATCAAGACAAATTCTTTGCGATTCTTTTATAGTTCCATTTGAATCAATTATGACTGTAAGTACCATTATTCGATTATCATCACCACCGGAACAAATTAACCACTCATTATCTGGTGAAATTAGAAAATTAAAGTACTAAGTTTGATTAACTTAACAGTTAACATCAGATTTTGCTCATTTTTTCACCAATGAATTTGTAAGCCACTAATGAGTTTATACCCCCTTGGTGTAACTTCAAAGACAGGTTTTTGGTGTAAATATCTTTAGATTGTAGGTTCCAAACAGTCATAAAACCACTGCCATCTCCCGTTATTACTGCATAAAAGTTGGAAACTTACAACTAATTTCACAGGAAATAATTCTGAATAAAATAATATCCTACAATTATTATCTATTAATTCAAGTTTGAAAATGCACGACCGTCCAACTGCGAGGCTTGAAAGAACACTAATTTTTCTTGATGATAAAGTGAAGCTGAAAAATCTGACAACAGAATCAGAGCCTGCCAAAATAACATCAAATTCTCCGAGATTATTGGCTGGTTTAATTATTGCATCCATATAACGCATTCGGTGAGTATCTGTCACAGCTTTTCCATTCCTAATATCACCTGGTAATTGGTCTCCCTTCAGAAAATGAGTGGCAAGTCTACAATGTCCAATGGACCCTAATTATGAATCATAAAAATTTCAAAACATAGACGAGAAGTACTTGCAATGAAAGGAAAAACTGACCCAAGCTAGCATCCAACCAAATTTCCCATATAATAAACTGAGATTGGCCTCCAGCAGAGAGCAATAAACATCTTTGTTTATCAGGAAGCGGAGTGGTGGATAAGGCTCTGACAATAGAAATATGACCAGCTAGAGTCAAGCATTTTCTCACGAAGTCATTTTTGATTTGAGATATTATAATTAAATTATCCTCTCCTCCTGTTGCAATAAGGCATGGAAATAACAACGTTCCACACCATATCTTGGACATATGAAAGCCAGGCTAAGGAAAAAATTACTTTAATATCTAAAAACCTTTAGCAAGAAAATTACAATTACTTTTATATTAATGTAGGAATTGCTATCCACATTGTCTTGGCTTGTGTAAGTCAGTACTTGATTTTGTCTAATGCAGGTAAAAATAAACGGGATATTTTTATTTGTTAGACAGACATCCCAGGATCTATGTCCTCCACCGCAAGATATCTCAATTAGATTAGACTGTTTCTTTTGACTCCACAATACAAACTTTGTCTACAATTATATAAAAAACATGAAACTAATAATTTAAAGAAAAACATTATATATCATATTACTGTATGAAATCCAGCTAATAGCAAGTTTGTATTCTCCTTATTGCAACTTAAAATACGGCCAATCCATTCTAGTTTACTACCAGGAACTTTTACACTATAGAGCAAGTCTAGTCCCCTCGACAGACCCACTCTAAAAGTTGCAACTTGGCCATCTCTTCCCGAAGTTAAGACCAAATTATTATCTATTTCGCACATATCGGTAACACCATTTTTGCCATGGAAGTCTGGTAAGCTGTGAAACGGTTTACAATTTTTTTTCACTAGTTGGACATTATACGCGTGAAGTCCTCCCATCCGGTCACCAAGCAAACAGTAACCACTTTGTGACAGTAATATTGCAGCTGGAAATCTTTGTTTGCACATTGGAAGTTCAAGTTCGAACATTTTTTTTACAGATGATTTGGTAATTTCTTCTCCCAAATCCCACAGACACTAGAGTATAAATAAAATCTAAAATTTAAATATAAGTTTAGGAGAAGATCAATAAAGTTACGCTTACCACACTGCCTTTGGGTCCTGAAGTCATCAACTGTCTGAAATTGTCAGTTTTGTTCCATAATAATGAATGAATTATGCCATCATGAACATTTTCCATTTTAAAAGGTAATGTATTCTGACTAAATAAATAAACATGTCCCTGATGGGTTCCAATAGCAATGCAATAATCGTGAGGCCCATTCCATATTGAAAGGACTGAATACTTGGCCAGAGAGGTATCATAGTACAGCATCTCCCATTTTGAGCCTGATATATCTTTCAAAAGCACTAAACTTAAACGGAAAAAAGAAATAAGAAAATTTTTAATTTTAGATAAAACGATTCCTTGAATAACGTACCTAACCCATTATTTGTGGTTACAACAACTTTTGTTTCACTATTTTTGTGCAATAATGCAATATTTCTTAGAAAGTCTTTGGGGTCTGGTTTCGGCAACAAAACATATTTCTGGCCATAATAAAGAATGTATAATTATTATTTGTAATTACATTCTAGGAATAGCAAGTTCTGAAAGAATATTACATCTGGCAGTGGAAAAGACTTTTCTTCCAATTGAAATCCCTTTTTTGTAAGATCTTTTATTGAAACACTGCCATCGCCTCCCCCTAATGCCTTTCAAAAATAAAAGAAAAACATTTACACAACAGCTTAATATTTGGAACTCAAAGAAACCTTACAATTAGAGATTCATCTTCATTAACCGCCAAACTCCATAAACCTCCACTCTAAGAAACACATACATTTAATAAAAGGTAAAAGTCAGTTTAATGAAGTTCACTCTTACTGAAAGGTTTTTGGAATCTATCAAGGAGCCGTCCTCAGAATTCCAAATACAAAAATTAGAGTCCTTAGAAAACAAATCATATAGTCTTAACCTCAAAAGTAATGTAAATCCACTTCCAATACCTCTCCAATGCTAACAATAAAAGGATTATTTGAGCAAATTTCAGACTGCCACACTCTAGATTCATGTCCAAAGAGGGTATGAAGCAGAGAAAAACTACCATTAAACCAATCATTTTCAGTAGCGGTATATTTCCAAATTCTGACACTCCTATCATCAGATGTTGAACAGAGTAGCTTGTGGCGTTCATTATATTTAATTGAAAATATTACACCCTAATAAATTTAAACAAGTATAAATAAAATAATGATTTAAAATAGTTAAATATCAAGAGTTTAACCTGGTGGCCCATTAATCTGTGAAGAACTTGACCCTCATTTTCTCCTTTTTTAGAAATAGGTGTCCAGATAATAATTTCTTGAAAAACAGTACCAGCTGCAAGCACTATATTGTCCCATGTCGTACCGATTAAACATGCGGAATACAACAGTGAGAGTTCCGCGGATTGAACCCTTTTAATGCTGGTGCCCATTGTGCAACTCCATAATATGATACTATTATGTGCTAATGCTATGGCGATTGTTTGAGACTTCACTTCTTGCATGCTTTCCATCCATATCACATCCCAAATCCAATCATCCATTTCATATGTTTTGTAAATGCCCAAGTCCAAAGTTTCATTACATCTCGCCCAAATGATTGAGAATGCTTTTGCACCAAATGCAGCAATGTTAATTTTCTGTTCTGTGTCTCTGTATTTTGGGCGTAAGCCATGAATAACACTGTTCTTATGGAGAGTTATCTGGTTTAATTCTTTGCCATCACACGTATAACATATTAAATTGTTTCCTTCACCTAAGAAAAATCACGACTTGTAAATTACTGATTTAAACAAGAAAGAAGGTCTTACCAGCTAAAATATAATTATCCACAAACATAAGAGCTGTAATCCTTAAGTTTTTGAAAATCAATTTTGAGGAGTCATGTAACACTGGCACAGTTAAATTGGAATTCATTGCTAAAGATTTAAAATAAATTATTATTAAATAAATTAGCTATAATATCACCTCTTCAGGTGAAACAAAATATACATTTACAGTAGGAAAATATTGACCACTAACCCATATGCACTAACCATACGGTAATAAATGACCTTTCACCTTTGACATGTTTTTGGTTGTCTGCTTAGAAACCATAGAAACGTCAGCTGACAGCTCTTTTGAAAACAAATGGCGACCTCGTGGTCAACCCTTTGAAATTTTCTGGCCGTGCCCGTTTCACAGGAACGAAGCTAAGATAGATTAAATATGAATAGATTTTCTACATTATTCTGTTGTGTACGTCGTACCGCTTTGATAACATACAGACACTTGGGTTTTTCGAAAAAGGGACAACTAGGTCCTATTTTATTAGATTCCATACAAAAACGCAATCAAGATATTTATCGAAATATATTTTACAAGTATAATAATTTTTCCACCAAAGATAAAATTGGAAAATATTTTAGAATAGGGATAGTAGTAACGTTTGGTTTCTGTGTCAATTACTATATCCAAAAATTGAATTTAAGTGGTGCTGTGAAAGCTCTTAGCTTAGAAGGCAAGCCCCCCAAAACATCCAACAATTTTATAGCTGATGTGGTAGAGAAAGTTGCATCAGCTGTTGTCTATATAGAAATTATTGGAAGGTGCTTTACTAAATTATGAAAATTGGTGTTGAAATTAATTTCAATTAATTAATAGGCACCCCTATACTAACCAGCAAACAACGTTGTCTAATGGTTCTGGATTTATCATAGAGTCAAATGGACTCATTATCACTAATGCCCATGTAATTGGTAATGCCAGATCTGTTATTTGTAAATTATATGACGGAAGGGTTTTCAAAGCAATGGTTGAAGACCGCGACCTTCAAAAAGACTTGGCCACATTAAGAATACCAGCTGTAAGTTATTATTCTAATTTTGGTCCTTAATTAAAAGTCAATATCGAGTTATTCTTATATTTTACTTTAGAATGATCTGCCCACTATTAAACTAGGAGATAGTAGCAAATTGCGCCCAGGAGAATGGGTTGTTGCAATGGGAAGTCCTCTATCTCTAAGTAACACCATAACAGCTGGCGTCATTAGTTCGGTGCATAGGGGCAGCAAAGAATTGGGGCTTCCACATAAAGAAATGGAATACATACAAACAGATGCTAGCATTAATTTTGGAAACTCTGGCGGGCCTTTAGTTAATTTGGTAAAATAACCAAATTAAATTTGCAATTGCGTATTAAAATATGGTAATAATGACGAATTCTTATTAAGTAGGATGGGGAGGCTATTGGAATTAACACAATGAAAGTTACTGCTGGTATATCTTTCGCAATTCCAGCTGATTATGTTAAAACATTTCTTGAAAATTCCAAGGCCAAAATAGGTTCACATTTTTGCATCAAAAATTAAAGAGTTCTTTACTGGACATTTTTTTTTCTAGGGAAAGGTGGGTTTGGTACTAAAACTGAGGAACCCAAAAGACTCTTCTTGGGCATTACCATGTTAACATTGACCCCACACATAATTGCGGAACTGCAACAGAAAAGGTTCAATTTTCCCCATGTTAACAAAGGAGTACTTATTTGGAAACTTATTTTGGATTCCCCAGCTCACTTGTATGCGTCCTTTTATCCAATATTCTAAATTAAATTCTTACTGAAAATTTTGCGATTGCAGGGCTGGTTTGCAACCTGGAGACATTCTAACACACATAAATAAGAAAGAGATTATCTCAGCAGATGATATTTATAAAGCTATTAATGACGGAAATCCCATAAAATTTACAGTTCGTAGAGAACAGAATATTTTGGAAATAACAGTTATGCCAGAAGAAATTGTATAATTTAAACAATAAAGTTATTTTAAAATCAAATCCACTATTGCTAGAACAGGGCAAACATGGACAATTTTAAAGTATATCATGGAGATTCTAGCTGGAGAATGGAGGTTTATTACACTTTTTTTTGCATTTTTCACACATGAACTACTGTAAATAATAAAAATTGGGCTTAAATCTTTGTTATTAACTTCAATTACCTTTTCCAAGTATAAATAGTCCATATATTCAAATTGGATAAAACCTAAACTTTCCAAGTAAAGAAATGATTGTAACAGCAGCATCTGCACAAAACATTTCGAAAGAAGCAGGGGTGTTGGAATCAATCTGAAAAAATTTAATAGACAGAGCAAGATAAAACAATATGGCACAGATCATAATAGAAGCCTCACCCCTGCCCTTTATTATCATATTTGTTGCCTCAGTGGTCGTTGACAAAAAAATTAATGGTTTCGCGGGGACTTATGCCCAAATTTTTTTTCATGGTTGAAAAAACCCCATTTGATTAAGAACAAAGGTTCGGTACTGGTATAGTTATATAGAGGGAACTAATACCAATCGAACGACGTATCAATTAAATTTTGATCGAGTCCCTTTCGGAGCTAGCGCCGTGGACGTGGTGTATTCACACGTCAAGAGTCTCAATCCCTGTATAACTAGAGGTGAGGCTAAAAACGCTTAAAGAAGCAAGATAAACCCCATTGGATATTAACTGAAACTACCTGATATCTTTATTTATTTTATTTAAATAAATGTTGTATCGAAATACAAGTTTGAAATTTATTAAATATATTAATAAATTATCACGTTAAACACATATATAAAGTCAAATAGCATTGACTAAAAAATGTTTTTCAGACCGCCAGACCACTACTAAAAATAATAAACTGGTGGAAACCCCCCCCCCCCCTTTCTCTTTTTTAGTTCCACATCTATATATATATATATATATAGAGTGGGACTATTGTTTTCGTTAGAATGTTGTGAAGTGTCGTCGTCGTCGTCATCGTCATCGTCCACCTTTTAACCACCTTCCATATCTTTTGAACGGGGTGACATCAGGGCCGAACTGGCTAGTAGTTGGCCCCACCGGCTATGAATTCGTGTTGGCCCCAGAAGTGCATAACCTCTATAAGTCGGGAATGTGGCCCCCGATCTTATTTAGCCCCGATCTGACCGGCGATCGCCGGTTAGCCACGCGGGCCAGTCCGGCCCTGGGTGACATAACCATAGAAATCTCATAGGTAACTAGAATGCTGCCGCCTACGGCCGAGCTTGACGCCAGTTCTCCTTGAACCTTCAGCCAATGAGAGGCCGTAGAGTGGTTCCGCCAAGGAGGATAATAATCCTCCTTGGATCCGCTACTATAGCGGGAGATAAGTGACGTCATTCTCTCTGGTGACATTAAATTCTTGGCAGAACCACTCTTTGAGCTCTGATTGGCTGAGATCTGGCTATCGTCTGCCACGTCGTTTGGCCCATTTGCCAGTTACACGGCAGCATTCTAGTTACCTATGAGATTTCTATGGACATAACCCCGCCGTTTTTTCTAAGAATACTTAGTATGGTTGCCTCTATCTGCACAACCAAGTTTCACGGGTTAAATTTAGTTAGCGGCGATTTGCCAGCCCCTTCTATCTGACCCCCCTTAGGCACTTTGAAAAAAAATACGCAGTCTTACAATTTTGGATACGATTGACTTTTAAAATTCCGTTTAAGTTTTAATCTACAGGATGTCTCAATTTGCTCGATCAGGCCATTTTTCTCAAAATGTATTTATGCTAGGGTTCTGAAATTTTCAGGGTTTATTTGTTAGGTATGGAAGGCTTTGGTTATTAAATTTCAGAAAAATCGAACGATTTTGTGCCGTTTTGGAAAATTTATTTTTTCACCGGTAGGTGTCACGCAAAATTTTTCAATAGAAAAGTTGTAGGGCATAGTCGAAAGTGTAAAAATAATTTTGGTTCGGTGAAAAAGACCTATTTTTCACTGAGTTTGGAGGTCGGGGGAAAAAACAAGTTGTACTAGGTAACATGCATTTCAGTTATAAGATTTAGAAAAATAAACAAATAATAATTAGCCCAAGTGACAAATGTTTTTTAATGACTTTTACAAAATGTTTTCAAAAATGCCACCTTCTGATGCAATGCACATATATGCACGATGTTGCATATTGCGAAATGCTCCCCGAACCATTTCTGGAGTCACCCGGCGACATGCTTCGATGATTCTTTGTCGTAAATCTTTAACGCTCGTCACAGGTGTTTGGTATACGTAGTCCTTTACGAATCCCCAAAGAAAAAAGTCGCAGGCCAACGAACAGGACCAGTTCTTCCGATCCATCTTCCAGGAAACTCGTCGTTTAGATATGCAACCACGTCACGATATTGGTGAGGTGGCGCCCCATCTTGCTGGAACCAGATGCGTCTGTACTCGGCCAGAGGAATGTCGCCCAACACGTTGGATATTTCATTTTGAAGGAACTCCAAGTAGTTTTGACCGTTCAGACGATTTGGCAGGAAGAACGGGCCAATAATTCTGCCACCTAACAGACCAGCCCACACATTTAAGCGTAACTGCACTTGGTGGCGGTGAGGAAATCCCCAGTGTGGATTCTCGTAGTCCCACATATGTTGGATTCTCGTAGTCCCACATATGTTGGATTCTCGTAGTCCCACATATGTTGGATTCTCGTAGTCCCACATATGTTGGATTCTCGTAGTCCCACATATGTTGGATTCTCGTAGTCCCACATATGTTGGATTCTCGTAGTCCCACATATGTTGGATTCTCGTAGTCCCACATATGTTGGATTCTCGTAGTCCCACATATGTTGGATTCTCGTAGTCCCACATATGTTGGATTCTCGTAGTCCCACATATGTTGGATTCTCGTAGTCCCACATATGTTGGATTCTCGTAGTCCCACATATGTTGGATTCTCGTAGTCCCACATATGTTGGATTCTCGTAGTCCCACATATGTTGGATTCTCGTAGTCCCACATATGTTGGATTCTCGTAGTCCCACATATGTTGGATTCTCGTAGTCCCACATATGTTGGATTCTCGTAGTCCCACATATGTTGGATTCTCGTAGTCCCACATATGTTGGATTCTCGTAGTCCCACATATGTTGGATTCTCGTAGTCCCACATATGTTGGATTCTCGTAGTCCCGCATATGTTGGATTCTCGTAGTCCCGCATATGTTGGATTCTCGTAGTCCCGCATATGTTGGATTCTCGTAGTCCCGCATATGTTGGATTCTCGTAGTCCCGCATATGTTGGATTCTCGTAGTCCCGCATATGTTGGATTCTCGTAGTCCCGCATATGTTGGATTCTCGTAGTCCCGCATATGTTGGATTCTCGTAGTCCCGCATATGTTGGATTCTCGTAGTCCCGCATATGTTGGATTCTCGTAGTCCCGCATATGTTGGATTCTCGTAGTCCCGCATATGTTGGATTCTCGTAGTCCCGCATATGTTGGATTCTCGTAGTCCCGCATATGTTGGATTCTCGTAGTCCCGCATATGTTGGATTCTCGTAGTCCCGCATATGTTGGATTCTCGTAGTCCCGCATATGTTGGATTCTCGTAGTCCCGCATATGTTGGATTCTCGTAGTCCCGCATATGTTGGATTCTCGTAGTCCCGCATATGTTGGATTCTCGTAGTCCCGCATATGTTGGATTCTCGTAGTCCCGCATATGTTGGATTCTCGTAGTCCCGCATATGTTGGATTCTCGTAGTCCCGCATATGTTGGATTCTCGTAGTCCCGCATATGTTGGATTCTCGTAGTCCCGCATATGTTGGATTCTCGTAGTCCCGCATATGTTGGATTCTCGTAGTCCCGCATATGTTGGATTCTCGTAGTCCCGCATATGTTGGATTCTCGTAGTCCCGCATATGTTGGATTCTCGTAGTCCCGCATATGTTGGATTCTCGTAGTCCCGCATATGTTGGATTCTCGTAGTCCCGCATATGTTGGATTCTCGTAGTCCCGCATATGTTGGATTCTCGTAGTCCCGCATATGTTGGATTCTCGTAGTCCCGCATATGTTGGATTCTCGTAGTCCCGCATATGTTGGATTCTCGTAGTCCCGCATATGTTGGATTCTCGTAGTCCCGCATATGTTGGATTCTCGTAGTCCCGCATATGTTGGATTCTCG